>NC_085085.1:11999484-12014484 GCF_963422355.1 Corticium candelabrum
GCACAGCTATTATAGCAGTTACTATAATTACCCCTATAGCTTGACAACATACCATAGATAACGGCTCCAATAGAGACAATAGGAACAACAGCAAGTAAGACAAGTGTGAGCTTCCAGCTGAGAACAAACATGAAGACGAGAGAGGCAATGATCAACAAGGCATAGCGAATAAGCATCGACAGGTTGCTCTGTCAATCACACAACAATGAATGAGAAATATGAGGATAACATAAAATGACAAGATCAACACTGGTATTATCACACGTCAATCTCAATCACAAGTATGAAAATGTTGTTTTACTACTCAATGATTTTATTCCAGGTACATTCATTGGCAAATTGCGTTATTGCTGGCTGATAAAATTAATCTATAAATCTATGTAACTGTAAAATAAATACTAAGTTAAGTAATGCAAAAGTTTATATTAACTTGATCACACACTATTCTTAGCTAGTGTATGAAGTCAGCTATGTTTCTTAGTATAACAGTACCACTGTACAGTGCACTACTACTATACTGCATGGTTCGTTGCACACAATTAAAGTAACCTTTCAAAAAATTAGTTTTTATATGTTGAAATTAATTAATTAAAAAACTGTATCTGTAAGTTCTGTGCAAGGAACCAATTTTATGCACAAATATCAACAAAATGTTAAATAAGTTAAAGGTGTACGACAGAGTGACATTAGTGACGACGGGTAACTACTGAAACATGATTGCAAATGCTTGCACTTGTCTTCTAGATGGAATGGCTAAACAAGAAAATCTAATACCGGTATGTAAAAAGAACCAAAAATATTAGAGTTTGTCTGTTATAACTATATCAGTTTGGTATAGATAAGTTGTGTGATTAAATATGACTGCACAAACACCTTGCTGTTGAAACATTGATTTTTATGACCATGCCTTCACTGCAAACAATTCACAGTACAATTTTTTTTATAAAAATCCATTGACACGTTGACGTCGTTCACACAATTTGCTACAAATAATTGCCACATCATGTCTCTCAACAGTCGATCATTGAGCAAGTGCTGTCTACCCATAATGATAAACGTACGCTACAAACCAACTGCAATCAATAGCATAGACTGGTCTATCACCTACAATTTTGCACATTGTTTACAACATTCCAGTGCAAACGCAGACGGATGTCTGAATGATCACTCTCCTTCTTCTACTGGTTGTATGGGTTTGCATTATCAAGCTTCCCTTATCTAAGTTTCAACCTATCTTGATCTTTTATTAAACCTTGATCAACACACATTTCATCCTCATGGAAATAATGGTTGCTCACAGTACTGCTGCCACCATATGTTCCATTATTTGCAGCACTTAGAGAAAACTTAATTAAAGACTGAATTCATTAACCATGACGCTAACCTAAATATTACACCAAACCCAAAACCAAAACCTAAACCAAGACCAAAACCTATATAAACCCAAACAAAACATAAAACCAACAAAAACCCTAAACCACACACACACACACACACACACACACAAAAACCCCAACCAAAGCTAACCCTAAACCAAACCCACAAACAAACTAAGCTAAACCCTAACCTTATTATAAACCACACCAAACCATAACCCTTACCCAAATTCCCAATGCAATTTACTAACTATGATATAACTCTATTGGTGACACTGTAGGGATTTAGTCAATAGCACCTTTACAAGGAGACTAGCTGAACAGTCAGTCCTTAAACTGAGAAAATTAAATTACTATAATAAGTACCCTTTCTCAACATTGTTTACTGATTATCCCTGTATACATATTCAAACGACCATAAATCCCTACAAAGAGACGGCTAATAACCATGAGTGCAGCCAAAAACTGATTTGACCACTAAAGGGTCAAACTTGGACTGTGTGCAGAATTTCATGTTACACACACACACACACACACACACACACACACACACACACACACACACACACACACACACACACACACACACACACACACACACACACACACACACACACACACACACACACACACACACACACACACACACACACACACACACACACACACACACACACACACACACACACACACACACACACACACACACACACACACACACACACACACAACACACACACACACACACACACACACACACAATGCTTCATAGCGAGAGATTGCCACTATTAAACAAAGAATCATTCTTACTGCATCAACACCAAATCGACATCATCAACTATCCTGGAGTTTGTGTTGTCTCCGCCCAATAACTGAATTGCATGATAACCGACGTGCATACATGGAATTTGTGTTAATTACCTTAATGTATTTTCCCAGGTGAAGAACGGGCTAATCAGCTAGTACTTTATATATAGAGAGATTACCACTAACACAAGAATCATTCTTACTGCATCGACACCAAATCAACATCAGGAAGAAGAGGATTTCCCAAAGCTTAATCAAGTGGATTTACAATAAAAACTAAAATGATTGACACCAAAAAATTTTCAGAGGATGATCAGCTAGATCATCCTAACATGCATATATACAACACAGCATCACAACATACACAAAATTAATGAATAGATATGTTTTTAAAATAGAAAGATTCACTTAGTGAGCATTTGAGAAATTGCCTGATCACTGCTTCAACAATATTTATGTGTAAAACAAGCATTGAACTCTAGAAATGCTTTAGTTACAGAGTTATCTTAGTTTATAGATAAGTTGCCCTTTCCTACTACCATTTTTTCACTCTCTGCTTAGCAGTCTCTTCATCTTACAAAATAGTTTGTTATTGTCTTTGTAGTTTCCTTATTTTTACGTGAGGACGTGATGCAGTAATACTGTGTTTACACGAGCACGCATAGCGAGCGAGCCGAGCCGTTCAAGCTTAGCATGCCAGCTCACGTTTACACAACACACTCTTACAATCAATCCAATGTTTTCGATGGGTGTGTTTTTAGCGTGCGTTATATACGTGAATTAACACAGCTCACGTTATTTCATGCTCACGATGGATAGAAAAGAAGCTGCTCGCATTTTTTCTCTATGGCTTTACAAACAGTCAAATCGAAAAATTTGTAGGACATTTATGAGTTAAATTCAAGGGATTTGATCCTTGTGGTCATTGTGGAGGCACTGGTCCTTTTCAATTTCCTCTCCAGAAAACTCCCATCCCAGCATGGGTAGCGTTAACACAACATACCAGACCTGAGTCAGCCCCACGGATCGGCTACAAATGCCGAGCTGTGCTGGCTCGGCACGTTTCTCGGCACGTTTACACGTGCCTTCCATGTAAACGGGCTATAAGAAACATGTACCAACTTCATCACAGAATATATTGCACTAATTTCTAAAGTACCAGCAAACAGATTATAGATTCACACAAACTAAACCATTTCTGTTACAGAGAGACCAACACACCTTACACACACACCTTACACACACACCTTACACACACACACACACACACACACACACACACACACACACACACACACACACACACACACACACACCTTACAACACACACACACACACCTTACAACACACACACACACACACACACACACACACACACACACACACACACACACACACACACACACACACACACACACACACACACACACACACACACACACACACACACACACACACACACACACACACACACACACACACACACACACACACACACACACACACACACACACACACACACACACACACACACACACACACACACACACACACACACACACACACACACACACACACACACACACACACACACACACACACACACACACACACACACACACACACACACACACACACACACACACACACACACACACACACACACACACACACACACACACACACACACACACACACACACACACACACACACACACACACACACACACACACACACACACACACACACACACACACACACACACACACACACACACACACACACACACACACACACACACACACACACACACACACACACACACACACACACACACACACACACACACACACACACACACACACACACACACACACACACACACACACACACACACACACACACACACACACACACACACACACACACACACACACACACACACACACACACACACACACACACACACACACACACACACACACACACACACACACACACACACACACACACACACACACACACACACACACACACACACACACACACACACACACACACACACACACACACACACACACACACACACACACACACACACACACACACACACACATGTACTGTATAGGCAACAGTACTATTTAAACATGTACATTCTAATCAGATTTCGTTAAAGTCTAACTACTATATAATGTTCTGAGTCCCTGTTACTGAACAGAACTGGTATATGTAAATAGTAAACATGTAGCATATCATCATGAGATAAGCAACACTTTCTCACAACAATTGGCCTGTTTCTCAAGTGGTGAAGACCATCAATAACTCAAACAAAAAGAAAATATCATGATCAATTACTGCTTGACAGTTACAACCATTGGTGAGATATCTATCTATTCTTCATATAAATGAACGAATAAAATTAATGTCGGTGCTATTGATATTAATATGACTGCTAATCATGTCTACAGACACAATTTCCTTGAAACTTCTAGTTTGCAATTAAAATTAATTTTTTGGCTACAGTGTGTATGTATGTGCTTGTGTATGAGCCCTGAGTGGGACTGCACTATGTGTGATCAAGCTTGAATCTGTGCGCAAAATGCAGAAAGCAAACGCTACATGTGGGATGTATATGTGCAACGAAGGGTCAGCTTTCAAGAAGATAAGTGTTTACTGCAGAATTGGAATGTGATGAACATGACTAGAGTGTGCCCATACATTGTTACACCTTATCAGCCAATTGACTAATAAGCCTCATGGCACAAATTTTGCTGGGAGATCATTCCTCTATGAACCTGAGCACTATAATATGAAGTAATACCTATAAAGTGATATCTACGTTGCTATACCTTTGTGAGCCCATATGAACCCACATTAATTCATCTACATCTATTCCTTTCCAATACACGCACAAATGCACACACACATTCACACACACACACACACACACACACACACACACACACACACACACACACACACACACACAAACACACACACACACACACACACACACACACACACACACACACACACACACTCGTTCATGTGCAGTTACTTCTACCATATTGGCAATCTACTATCAGCATGCACACTCACCGTAACTGCATCTTGGACAACTTGGGTGTCTGAACTGAGTCGACTTGTCAATTCACCAGTTCTTTAATAATATAAACCAACAAGTTGTTAATAACTCATTAATATAACAAACGATCCAACACATTGATAACCTTGTCACATCAAAAAAAGCCACCTCTTGTTTCATTACAGAACCAAACAACTGCAAACAAGAGACCAAAAGTGAAAAACAGTCCAGTTGCCACAGACTTTCTTTACAAACCCTTTGCCTCAGTCTTGCTACAAGACGTTCTCCTGCCAGTACAAAGAAGAATGACCTAAACATGCCAGCAATGGAACCAGCCAGGAAGACACCAAGCAATATCCACACATCTTCATTCATTTTGCCTGTAATTAATATTAACACCAATTGTCACATTACTTGTACAAAACTAGATGTAATGTTAAACCTCTATTTTTCTGAACTGCAGCATCAATCACTTTACCAAAGTATCGTGGTGCTAACACCATTGACCCAGTTGCAATTAACAAAAAAAATGTAGCAGGCACAAGTAAGGGTAGCTCCTACAACAGAAAGCAAATGTCTGTGAGACTGCATGAAGCAACACTACAAATTGTTCTCACTAAGTATTTAAAGTTACACACACATACTACTTTCAATTTTTAATTAAATTTACATTTAGCATCCTCCAATTATCAACATTAATGAGAACACAGGAAACTATAGTTATGTAAGCACATGGCATCAATATCCATAGATATCGCACCATGGGTGGCTAAAATCACACTAAGTTGTTGTTGTCTTATTCACAAAGCAAAACCAACAGCAATTAACCTGTTAATTGATTCTAGTAGTGATACTGCAAGATGGATGCATATTCCCGACGCACCTACATCAGAGAACTACTCAGTTACAATCTGTTTCTTAACCTATTCGCATGTTATCAACTTGAAATCAGCAATTGGAACATAAGATAATCTAGCACCTACAGAGTAAAGTAAAACCAACAAATAGAATTGATTTATACAAGTACACATAATGTTGAGAGTGTACAAGCAATTACACTAGATTACAAGACTAATGATGTTTCTCGAGTATTGCCCACATGTAGCTAAAAGCAACGTCAAAAGATGCTGCCCTACATCCTTTCAAATAACGTCGATAGCCAATCCACTGTCTCCAGACATAGCCGATTATGATCTCATGCTCAAGCAGGCCTAGCTAGCTAACACCATATGCATGGTATCTGGGAGCAGACTAACAGGTTCCAGTTGTCTTTCTTGTTGCACTAAATTTTATTATAAGACAATATTTGTGCCCCTATCCTGTGTCAGCTGTTGCTATTAAAAATACACATTGTCATGGTTGTCTGGCTCAAATAATTTGTGCTAGTTCTGACATTCATTATAGAAACGCCTGATGTATGTGTTTTACAAAAACCATTCTTCACAGCAAGTGATCAGAAAGAACACAAGCTTGATTCCATACAAAACATTACACTATCTCAGTTGAAAGTAGTAAAAGAGTGTTGTACGAGGTGACAGGGAGCCTAATTCTACTGATATCACTAATGCATCATATGCTAAACGTCTGCACACCATCAATAACTAAGAATAGAAGTAAATATAACTATAACTCAGCTCATGGCAACTTAAGAATTAAGGTTCCAGCAGCTCTCCCATCTTATCTGTACACTCATCACTTTTCCACCACATCATCAAATGTCACAAAATGTTATTGACAGTAGAAGTAATTTAATTCCGGTAACATCCATGTCTTGAGGGCAAACACACACAGATGCAGTATTAATTTCTCCACACCTATTGGAATGTGAAACCTATATATTCAACTTCCCAAACAACATCTATTCTAAATTGCACTTTAGTAAAGTCTTGACATCAAACAGGAAACAGTAACACAATCGGTGACAAGCACTTTGGGTGTAATGACTCAAGTTTCAACTTTCTAATGGATGTAATGAGTGACAGTGTTACAGTTTTGTGATATATGTACTGCATGCCATAGTCATAAAGCCGGAAAGACAAACGAAAAAAAAGCAAAATGTCGTAATAATCTCATGCCTCAATGCAATTAAGTGCACTACACTAAGTGCAAAGTACCTCGGTTATAATTTCAAAGCATCCTATGCTTATGGTGTGTCCCTTGAAGTCTAAAACTAAAATTCAAAATAATGACAAAGAGATTGCATAAACATGTGTATTACTCCACAAACATATATATGTTAAGCACAACTAAATAAAAACAACCTACTACAACTCAATTGGATTGTAGTTAGAAAAATTAAGTCTAATGGCAATGTTTGTAATGTCAACTACACTAATCAGGAGTGTAGCATGGCATGACTAGGCTATAGCTCACTATATATTTGTAGGTGTTGTCTTAAAATTTGTGGACTTTAACTTGAATACGTAATGCTTGGAAACGCACTCTAATCCAATATTGGGATACCAAGACTTCACATTTGAGTCACATGTCAATGTAATATAAATTTAAATTTAGATAACAAGCGTTTGTTATAATTGATTGATCAAACGTACAAGTGACACTTAGAAAAACTGCATTTATTTCTGTATAGTATGGAGTATCTATTGGCTAAACACAAGCGTACAGTCTACCTAGCTACCGATAGCAAGTATTATGCAGGTTTGCATTCGCCAGTTTTGTCTTTGTCAATTCTTCTAGGGGACATACATACACTAGTCAGTCTTAGGTTAAAGTAGACATGTTTCAACCAGGCACGTATTTATGTACACTGTGAGTCTGGGTACGCATGTATGGATATGTAGTGTGTGGATAAGTACGTACAAACAATCGATTTCTAGTCAATCACAACTTTGCATACATGTTATTGATACAATACAACGTTGGTCACATGTAGTTATCACGTGATCTGATGCTCTGAAGTTGTCCGTGCACCTGCTATGCAGTCGTTCAAGCATGCATCTATTAGTCTCGTGTAGACAGCCCCTCCCCTAGCCACGCGAGACTATGCATCTATATCATGAATGCATCAGAAAGTCAGGAAGAGACAAAAAAAGCCATTAACATGCCCTTAACCTAATGCAACAGCACCAAACATCCTCCATTGAGATCAACATAATCACACAAATACTGAGTTCTGATAAGCAGTTTCCAACATACAGTGCTAGTCCAGATAATCAAAATTTGTTGTAATATACATGTTGTCTTTTATTACTATCAAATTAAAAGTATAAACAAACAAGTGTTGATTTGTTAAATCTGCAAAAGTTAACTTAAGCAGAGCAGACATTTAAACAAACAGCTGAAAAGTGCAAGTGGACAGACAGACAGACAGACAGCTAGGCAAATTAAGGCACACATAATCATCATCATCATCACCACCACCACCACCACCATCACCATCACCACCACCACCACCACCACCACCATCATCAACAGATCGACAAAAGCTGAAGTAGTGCAAATTCTGTAGAGTACTGAGTGAGACACACAACCTTGAAGAATCATTTTGTAAAATCGATTATTTGAACATCTATTCTATTCTACAAGTCTAGCCAGAAAACTAGAAGCTACCTACAATAGAATGGCACAACCTGCGTGACAAAAATGGAACATGTGAAACTGTAAAACGTTTATTATTATCTCAGAGTTTACTTGACCCTGAGTGGCCATGTTCAAACTGATCCAAGATTTGGGCAAGCCCTTCATATTTGAAAATCTGCTATTTGATATGTTAAACTGTTGACAGACAGACACACAAACAGACAAACAAACACCTCTGAAAACATTACAACCTCGCTCAGCTGTGCTATGCAGGTTGTAATCCAGGTGTATATTTACTGCTGTATTAAAACTAAAACTAGAAGCCATCTACAATAGAATCGCACAAACTGCGTGACAAAGATGGAGCATGTGAAACTGTAAAACATTTATTAACTGTTATCTCAGAGTTTACTCGACCCTGATCGGCCATTTTCAAACTCATCAAGATTTTGGCAAACTCTTTGTATTTTGAAAATCTCCTTTTGATATGCTAGTTGAAGAGATACCGTGTTGACAGATTGACACCCAGACACACAAATAACACTTCTGAAACCATTACAACCTCGCTCCGCTGTGCTACACAGGTTGTACTAAGTAAACCAGGTGTATATTACTGTCAGTACATCAACACCCATAGTTAAGCCCTGTCCACACTAGACCAGAAATGGATCACAGTATCATGTGACTGATACATTCTAGGATGGTGGATGTGTACGTGTGAGCTCTTTGCTTGCGGAAAGCGTTAATACAGCAGCATAGAGCAATTGAAATTGAGCGAGAACATAGAAGAGTTGGGAGGGTTAGATGTTCCGACTACACTTGCAGCACACGTGAAGGTAACACCCACTATTTTCATAATTGAATTCAACCGATTGTGATCAATGTGGATCAAACCCACCTTTCAATGTGGATTAAAAACGATTGGATCATGATTGCCTTGAAAGTGGATTAGGTGTAGACGTGACATTTGCAGTCGAATCGCAATCCAGTTGCCAGTGTGGACAGGCCATTTTTAATAGTCTCCTGAAGTTAGAACAATTTTTACATTTGTGTTACAGTTTAGACTTGGCCCAATTTCACTCCATCCTCGTCATTCCCTGGATTATCAATTCGATTGACAATCCAGGGAATGACAACGGCGGAGTGAGACTAGGCCGAGTCTATAGTCACAGTTGTTTCTAAAATACATACACGTACACTAAAATACATTCTAAATAAATAAATAAAAAATAAATAAATATATAACATTAAAACAAATAGATACATTTGTAATTTGCATCTTTCTTTAATGTTGTCCCACTTAGGGCGCATTTCTTTACCCCTTCTGGCACTCCTGGAAGAGTCTCCTAGGAAGACACAGAAGAAGGCGGCAGAGTCAAAGGTGTCAGAAGAGGTGTTCTCACTGAAACACTTAGAAGTGGCTGCAAGAGATCGCACTTGCGCAGTAAAGTTGCTGGACCGGATGTTTGTAAACAGAATAGATGAAAGTTATTGCATACGAGCCAAATGCTTGTTACTTGACTGTGCACTACAGGCAGACTCTCGATCGTGATCATCGCTTGTCTCTCCAGACATGGGGATTCCCGGGCTGTCACTCCACAAAAGACATCCATTCCCTTCTCCGCTGCTGCTTTTCCACCCTACTGGGACACTAGTGAGTGTCTCCACAATAGCGTCAATGTCAACCATTAGAGCGCAAAGCATACAAACTGTGCATGCAAGAGCTCTTCTTTACTGCCTCTTCCAGATTTTAGTCAGAAGAGCAGAAGAGGTCTCGTGACCTCTCCTGCCCTCTTCCAAAGAGGGTAAAGAAACACCTCAATTCTTCCGACATCTTCCAGAAGAGTCAAAAGAGGTAAAGAAACGTGCCCCTACTCAAATGCTAGATTAAACATATTATTGCTTTTTACCGGCTTAGCCAAGCCAAGAACTCGATGAACAGGCACTCGATACTTTTCCTTCTCATCACTGTCCTTCTCAGTTTCGTTGCTCCATTTGCCACTCCCATCATCCTTGCTCGTATTCAAATGCAAGGCAAATGCAGCAATACGAAACCTGGCACTATTGAGGTATTTAAACATAAAGACACAGAACCCCAGTTCAACAACAGCAAACAGAGACGACGTGATCAAACAAACTCCATAAGTGACAGGCATACCATCTTTCCCAAATATATCCCCATCATCATCAGATAGGATAACACCGTCCTTAGCAACGACATACACGACATTTATTAAGATGCAAACAAGAATCAGAATGAGCATCAAACGCGTCCGTCTAGCATGAGGTCGCTCATATGGTTTATCATCCCACAATTCGTGTAAGATCGAATTCTCAGCATTCCACAATAAAGCGGCACATAAAAGTAACTTTGCCAACGATACCAACACTAAGTCAAAGACGGAATTTGTCCACGTGAAGGACGTGATACTAAACTGCAGTTGCTGTTCGCTTTTCGACTCTGCTTCTTCGCTGGGTGAGCCGGACAGCCACAGACTGACAGTCAGTGCAAAGTCCACAAATAGAAGAGCTCCAAAGATTGTGGAAAAGCGAATTATTCCCAGACGATAGAGTCTCTCTGCCATCAAAATTTGTGCCTAGTCACGGTCACGTGGGTGCGGTGTGTGCACGCGACTAGTTGCCTCGCAGTCCATTCTATACGGGTCTGGTAACATCAGTTTGCTCAATGGCTCCCTAAAAGGTGGGAAATGTAGAATTAGCTATAAAAGCTTTGGACCTAATAAATTAAAACAAATTGCAAAAACATTAATAAAAATAAATATTTCAATTTGTGTCAGTAAAAGACAGATGTCAACACTTTTTGGCGCAGTTCTTGTTGTTGTTGTTGTATAGTTGCATGGCAGCCTAATTGTTGCAGAAGATTGGCCTTCCAAACATCGAATACTTCCTACGCACCTAGTAAATGCTCGATTACTGCAAGCACTCGTCTATTCTTTGATAGCAGTTCAAGTTTATCAATACAACGATATACAAGGAAAAGAGAGAGCGTCGCGTCTGATATCTAGTAACTGTCTTGTACAGGATACACATCGGGAATGTCACTACAGTGTCTAACCATTGGGAATGTGTCTATATATAGTACGTGTACCCATCAAGAATGTCACTATGCATGCAGTGTACCCATCAAGAATGTCACTAAATATGCATACAGTGTACCCATCAAGAATGTCGCTATGGACACAGCTAGTGTACCCATCAAGAATGTCACTATGCATGCAGTGTAAGCATACAGTGTACCCATCAAGCATGTCGCTATGGATACAGCTAGTGTACCATCAAGAATGTCGCTATGGACACAGCTAGTGTACCCATCAAGAATGTCGCTATGGATACAGCTAGTGTACCCATCAAGAATGTCACTACAGTGTACCCATCGAGAATATCAATACAGTACACCCATTTTAGTGTATAAATTGAAATTGACACAAAACAATCTGCTAAATGGTACTATCAAGTGATAAGCAGATAGGAAAATAGCAGGACATGATGACATGATCTACAGACAGCGCTACATGGCTACACAACCTACTAGCTAAGAAAAATATGACGGTTTCTAAAACCATGCAAAGTTATTGCAAACGTTATCGCAAAAGCCCAATAGAAAGAGAAAATATTGCCGAGTTTTTTAATCTTAGTGTTTGGCACAGCACTGTCACACCCATAATCACTACAAATGAGTATTGCTATTAAATAATGGTCTCTGTAATGTGCGGTGTCTTTTAGTACACCTCTAACTTAATCTAATTCCTTAATAATTCTCCTAGGTTTAAAATTTGCGCGCTTCCGCCCGAAACCGATAAACAAACTGTTAGCATTTCAATTGCGAGCGAAACCCGTTTTGCAATGTTTGATGACAGTGCACACGCGTAGCTATTCGATTGCACGGAGCTCAAATTACGACCAATCAGCATTCTCGGGCAATTCATCAAAAGGCGACACGCGGTGACACTCTGCGACACGCGGCGACCCTCTCGCGTCTCTCCACCGACTCTACCACCTCGTTCCTCATGGCTCTTGTCGAACTACTCGGCCCGACCGTCGTGCACGGAGACGACAAAAAATCCGTCGACGTGTCGAGTCTGTCCGGCGAAGGCAAAGCGATCGGCATCTATTTCTCCGCTCACTGGTGCGGCCCATGTCGCTCGTTCACGCCGCGACTCGCAGACTTCTACAAGAAAATGAAGTCCGGCCAGAAGGGTGCGAAACTAGAGCTCGTGTTCGTCAGCTCCGATCGAGACGAGAAGAGCTTCGACGAGTACTTCAAGGAAATGCCGTGGCATGCGTTGCCGTACGATCAGCGAGACAAGAAGAGCCAACTGTCGTCGAAATACAAAGTGCGCGGCATTCCGACGTTGGTCTTCGTCGACGGACAGACTGGCCGTCTTCTTACTGCCGACGGTCGCAGCTTCGTGCAGTCGGATCCGTCCGGTGAGGAGTTTCCGTGGCACGACAAGACGTTTTTGGAGGTGATACCCGGGAAGGTGACCGGGAAGGGCGACGAGGAGTTGGATTTTGAGAAGGATCTGAAGGGAAAGATTCTGGGCGTGTATTTCTCCGCGCATTGGGTGAGTCGGAGTGTGTGGAGTTTGGTGTGAATGTGCTAGAAAACGCGAACGGCGTGTTGCGTGTTGCACTAAGCGTAGGAATTGGTTGCGTGACACTACACTTCTGGTGTGCTCTCACATTTTGGCAGTTGTGTGTTGGGTCGTGTCAGGTCACGTGATAGACAAGAAAAGAACTGATATCATTGTTCAGGGTTGTCCCCAGTATACAAAAGGCACGGCGCTCCGCCATGCCTTGGCTTCCACTTGGTACAGGCCCGCCATGCTTTGCTGTATGAGTAGGCAGCGATTAGCTATGAAGACAATGACTTGTATTTGTATTTTGAAAAGCGGGAAGTTGTTTCAGGCTAACAAGTAGTTTCTGGGATGCTTGGTTTGAAGATAAGACCAATTAGGACAAAGACTGCCATACTGTAGGAACTTAACAAGTACTCGAAGATAAAGAGTGGTGGTCTTGCACTCTGCCCACTATTTAGGTCAGTATCTGATGGTAACAAACGAAGTCTGTAGATGTCTGGCCTTCCTATCCTATATAAAAGGAAGTTCTTAACTTCTTGAGGTCTGGAAATTTTCCCACTCGCATTGATCTAGCTATCATGTGGTCAAGCACAGTGAACTAAGACAGAGAGAACCTTTTTTCAAAAAAGATAAACCACTTTGTTCCTTTTATGCCTGAGCATTCTGTGACAACAGTTTGTGGCATCTCAGCATAAGCAAACCTGCATCAAAGCTTTTGTGGTCCGACCATAATTTAAGGTGGGCGTGGTTATTTGTTACAATGCTGAATCAGGATGATAAGCATATTGCTGAGTATATGCTATGCATAATATATTGACTACCTGTCAAGACCCAAAGACTTTACTTAACACCTACTTCTTAGAGCTCAACTAAACGAAAGCTAGTTGACAGCAAGACATGTTATTATTTGTTGAGCATGCGCTCTAGATTGCACTGGTGATGCTGTTTGGGACTTGGAAGAAAACAGTCTCTTGTAAACGATTTTCTCAGTAATGACTAGTGAGTGGAATTTCAGTTTACGACATATAAAAATTGATGTATGTTTAGAGTAGTCCAGGATTGAACCATGTCAGTTGGGAGTGTCGGACTCTACTCCCAATTATGGGAAACTCTTTTTTGTGTGTTCCAGGGAACTTGGCAGCTATGGCTAGAGATGTGCTAGCCCACAAATGTCTTTACTATGCCCCCTAAGTTTATTTACAAACGGATAGGTAGCAATTTAGTAAACCATGACAAACATTTAATTAATTAAGGTATAAATGTGTAGGGGTGGTCTCTCAAACAGGCATAATACAAATACATCAGGCTTTGTCTGTTGGTCTGTTGGTAAACCCTAGTAGGTCACAATGGCCCTAGATGGCAAGTCGGTGTTAAGAGTTAGTAAAGCCAATTTACCCAAAACTAGAGGCAGAAGTATTTCTAAAACACAATTACAACAGAATGCATTGATTTTAAGTTGTAACCTATGAAAACGTGTCTGTGTTCATATAGTACTGTATAAGAATGAATGCTCTATCTAAGTTTCCAATAAGGACAACAGTCAACTTGATTATTGAAGTTTTAGTTTCATGAAGTGCCATTTTATTGCTT
>NC_085085.1:12019484-12081984 GCF_963422355.1 Corticium candelabrum
CATTGACTCATGGAAAGCTACAACAACATTGACTATTTCAAAACTGAAGTGCCTGCTCAAGGCAGACTTGCAACCTATAAAACAAACGACTCTGCTGCCAACCGTATTTACATACAAGGAAAACGTTAATTATTCACATAGCAAAGCTTGAACAACACAATAGACTGACCGTTTAGTCACTTCAAGGGACGTTCTTGGGTCGTTGTATGCACCCGGTGCAGGCGTATTATCTTTTACTGAAATAAATCTCTACTCACTCAACAATCAGCAATCTGGTTGTTGCCACACTCAAGTACACAAACACAACCTTTGAATATGATCCAAACGGTGCCTTTTCCGGTTGGTCAATATCAGGATCCAAATGCTCATCAAATTTCCCTGTAATATTGTACTTGCCAGGACCAGGAACAGCCTGCAAGATACGATACAGTCACACAATGTTTCATGTACAACATTGCAGCTCAAACGTCTCGACATAAAAATCCATTGTAACTCCACAAGAATAAAATTAGTTGTTTGACAGAAGCACGCACCAAGTCTGGCTGGTAGGTGTGTTTCAATTAGATTAAATTCTACATCCAAACCTCATGCATTTCAACTGTCATAATAATTATTTGTTAAATACTTGAACTCTAACAAGTTTGTTCACACACAACTTTGAGGAATGCTGTTTGTACTAAATGAGATAATGGACATACCTTTTTTTGTGCTTAACAGTTAATATTAATAATAAAAAATTAAACACACGCACGCACATGGATTTTGAGCATACAACTCTTATCAAAAAATTACTTGTTAGTCTTGTGGCCTAACCTCAATTTGCTACATATACTGTAAATCAATAACTTTTCATAAGCCATTTAATATCGTTAATTTTGTAAATTGCAAACAATTTACTAACTCAAATTGGCTACTATAACGTTTGTAACCAAAAATATCCATGCAGATGCACATACAGTACTGCCTGAATGATCGTCTTCATTGTATGGGTTGGGCAGGAGTAGCTTTCTCGGCTCGGGGTACTGTCCTGTCAACAAATTGGCTTTTGAGAGCCAAGAAATCAGAGGCATAATGAGAATGAAGTAGATATGTCAAAAGACCTATCCGGATGTTGACTGAGCCTCGTCACTTTCACACACATGTTCAAGACGTGTAAGGGAAGATTATAAACATTTTTTGTTATGAAAGAGTTTGTGGAAGTTTACAAACATTTGTAGTTAAACATTTATTTTTGACAGTAGTACGTTAAAACTACTCAATGCTGTAACAGCAGGCCAACTATTGATAATCATAACTACATGTCATATCATGTCGTTGTTGACCACACCGACATATTTATTGACTAAACAATGTACGAGTGCGTAGTTGTCACTTGACATATACACAAACCTACATTTCAGATATCTAATGTGTTCTAGATCTTGATCTTGCTGTAATGTACAGTATTTAACATTTTACAGATGGTTCTCTGTGTCTGTAGAAAACATGACAACCGTATGTGATATGTAAGACATGTTAACTCATGACTATTAATGTACAGAGGCATAACTGAACAACAATCAGCATGTCAAGGGCACATATCTAGGCATGTTTCCAGGTTACATGGAAATCCCCAAAAGGTCTGTCTTACCTAGAGCAAGAAATTCAGGCAATAATACACATGTTATATATATATACTATCATTTCATTTGTTAACTAAAGCATTAGGGCAGCCAATGTTTGTCATACGACTGAATTAAACAACTTAAACAATACTTGGGCAAGAAATGAATGAGTTGTCTATACTTACTTAATGATATAGAGATGCTATAATGACGCTGACATTCATAAAAATTGTCTTGAGCTAATAGATATACTAGTTTTACAGTATCCATAAGTACCTCGCACGTTGGTGGGTAACACATTGCAGAGTTTTCTGACCGTGTAAGTAGCCTACTGAAATGCCTCGCCCTAGGTAGACAGTACGCATATTTGTTGAAATCCTGTCTTGGAAATTACCGTAAACATACAAACTTCCTAGTAAAGTACGGAGACGTGTGAATAGTTGACTGTAGGTGACATTCAGCTTCTGAAGGTGTTCTTTGGTTGTCAAGTACACACAATCCCTAGCTACAATACATAAGGATGAGGTAACAGAACTTTATGAGGCTTTTTTGTCGCCGTTTGGTTACTTTTACGAATCATTCCTAAACTGATCTGTAGTCAAACACGGAAACGATTTTTTGAAGTAGGTTCTAAAATGAAACACGGAGGAGAAATTTGAGGTTCATATGTACATAAAAAATGGCAAATGGATAACGAGCTGGCATTTACGGTTATGCCCCCAGCCAGATGGCTGGGTTCCTGTGCACTACGCAGGAGATATGGGCCGTGCTAAGCAATCTCCTGGAGCCTGGCCAGGTGCTCGCAGGAGCACCGACTGCGACGCCAACTGTAGTGTGGGCACCCGAAGTACCAGCAGGACCCAAGTGGCTGATGGACTTTGTCACAGTCAGGGGCCTTTGCCACCCCAGTCAATGACCAGGTACTAATTTATACTCCTGAGTCGAGAGAGGCAATTGTGTGTGAGTTTCTTGCTCAAGGAAATTATGACATAACTTGCCATCACTGTGACTTGAACAAGCAACCCTGCAAGTTCCCGGATGTAAACACTCCATAGAAGACTCTCTAACCAACACACAGACACACACACAGACACACACACACAGACACACACACACACCGAGAGCTTGATGGATTGTCATATAGGACCACGCCACTTTCTGTTGTGCGACCCAGATTAGAAGCCTTGCTATGTTCGGCAATAAACCTCTTGTTATTGATATTAACTAAAAATATTCAACAAAAATCCTGCCTATGCTCCTGCATATACAACCAAGAGAGTAACTATGCATGAGGCAACCGGGGCAGTTGCCTCATTCAAAGTGGGTGTAATAGTTGAAAAATTGAGCGTGTCCATAAAAATTTTTCGAGACTTGAAAGATCAACAAAGACAACAATGTATTAACGGATTTGATACAGGGACGTAGCCGCAGGTTTGGTTGGTCCAGTTTCAACCGGACCACTTTTCAATATTTGTACTTCCACCAACAAACCATTCCCGGCAACTTCCGGAATAGAGTATAGCTGATTAAATAAGTTTTATTTAATCAATATGAGACAGCCTCATATCAAGTGCATGCAGTCCCGCAAACCAGAACGCATTCAGCTCGTAAACCTGCTCATTCTGGTTTTAGAATAGCAGATAGTACGTAAAACCAGATGGTTTTGCTTCTGTCACGATCACCTCCCTCTAATGCCTCATCACCCTATAAACTTCTTGTTTCTTACGAGACCCTCCTGGAAGTCTAAGAATTAACCGTGTGCTGCATCATACTCTGCATAGACCCAATGCATGAACATTTTTGTTTCCTAAGAGCTTAGACCCTTCTGGGAGTTTCTACAAACTATAGCCCTGTGCTGCTCCACTGTACTCTAAACAGACTCATGCATGGTTTTAGATCTAGACCTGGCCGCCTTTTCACTGCAATGTCGATGACGCTCAAGACGTTGCATTCTGTCCCTACTTTACTATGTGACACGAGAAAAGTGTGTCTGTCTGCGCATGCTCGTCTGTGCTTGCTTGCTAATTTTCAACCGGGCTACTTCCAAACTGCTGGCCACATCCCTGTGATACTACAGGTTTATAGTCTTCGTTACAAATTGATATGACATTCAATAAAGCTCAATTGGTTAGGTCACGTGACTAACGTTGGCGTCACTCTTCACGTTGATATTAACAAGGCATCTCAGTAAAATTTCTGAGGCTGGTTATATACGGTACGTAGCTCAACCGGCAAACTCATAAAGCAAAAAGAAATATTAATGTTACATTCTTAGAGTAAGTCATTACAATTTCACATGCACCATACCTTCTTCTTTTCTTGTTTTTCTACCAGCTCGTGGTAACGAGGAAGCTGTGGAGCAAACAAATCGGTTATTTATTCCACGCATTTAAATATCCACATGTTCAGAGTGCTGCATGTCGACCTTCGCAAACAACAAGATTGTAAACATTTGACATCATCAATCTCTATGTGTGACACACAAACTTTTGTAAGATATTGAGGCATATCTTTATTATAGCCCATTACAGCTGCCTGAAAACAATTATACCTTCGAGAAACCACATTCACTCTTGCCAACAAAAAATGTATTGCAGCTGTTACCATATTTTTGTCTTTATAACCAATGCACGCGTTGTAGTTCCATTACAATAATGTAATTGGTTTGCAATAATGTGAATCTGTGAGTGTCATAGTTGGGCAATTTTGCTCTGTATTTTGTAACACAGTAAACTATCCCCTCTCCTCTCTCCTCTTTGGTGTGTGTGTGTGTGTGTGTGTGTGTGTGTGTGTGTGTGTGTGTGTGTGTGTGTGTGTGTGTGTGTGTGTGTGTGTGTGTGTGTGAGTGCATGTGTGTGTACATGTGTGCGTACATGTGTGTGTGTACATGTGTGTGTGTGTGTACATGTGTGTGTACATGTGTGTACACGCGTGTGTGTGTGTGTGTGTGTGTATGTGCATGTGTGTGTGTGTGTGTGTGTGTGTGTGTGTGTGTGTGTGTGTGTGTGTGCATGTGCATGGGCGCATGTGTGCACATGTGCGTGAATGTTCGTGTTGATGTCATCGTTCCCACATCTTTTCACTAGATACTACCAACTGCATCTTCTAATCTAATATAGCAGCATTGTAATCAATCTTTCTCTATACATCCTGCTATTAACACTAACAATCAAACTTCTTGCCATGTACTACAATGCAACCATCCCAATCCTCCTTCAAACGCTATCTGTAGTCATCCTCCCTCTTTCTTTTACATACAATACGTGTCCTCCATTACACTTTCTTACCTTTGATTCGAATTTCTTGCTTCTTCCAGATGCCGATGAAGCATGCTGCAACCACAGTTCACTAAATTTAAAAAGCAAAATATGATACATCAATAGGTAGATTGACTAACAATCTCAGAGTCTTCTGCTTTCTCTTGATAATAATTGTAGTCTCCTGGACCAGGACCGATCTTTCCTAAAATGATACAATATGTACGACACAAACAAACAGACAGACTGACTGACCGACAGATAAACAGACAGACAGACAAACAGACTTACAGACAGACTGTTTTATTGATTTTAAACTTTAAATATACAACAAGCAAATCTTCAAAAGTAAATAAATCCACCTCAGTCCATTCCTCTGTTCATCAATTCAGACCCAATGGATTAAAAACTGAATATCCCTATCTCTAAATTGTCTATCTTTACTTGACCATGTGAGAGGCGAGATATTTTTCGTAAGATCAGTTGGCTGTTACATGTCTGCCATAGAACAAAAAGGCGCCGTGTCCAGTCAGTGAGAAATTCTGCTGCTGTTTTGGTATCTCCAATAGCTTCTGCCTTTTTTGCCAGTTCTTATAGCAACAATTCTGCCGACTCATCCCAGTGACCAAAATGTTCAAAGACTAGAGGAATGATTGTGGGTGTTGAGCCACTCAGCAAAACTTCCTGTCGTATTGTTCCATTTTTTTCTCTTCTCTCTTCAGTGCTGCATAGCCATCTACCTGCCCTGATTGTTTGACGATATCCAGACTCCATGGATGCGCCAAAGAAATATCCAGTTCAATATCTTTCCCAGACTCCAAATCAAAAACACAATATCGGACGATTTTCTGACTCTGCATACCTGTTTCGTGGTTCTTTGTGGTGAAATATTTGGAGCTAGTTAAGACATTCACTCCAACATGACAAAATAGTGTGGTGTTCCCAAACTGGCCCACCTCCATGTTTGCAGGTAAGCATGTGATAGCCTTCTTTATCGACATCTTTGCCACACTCACATTGGGCAATCCAATTGCTAAACGGCATTTGCAGAGCCAACCTCAAATGTGACGCTAAGCGAAATCTGTTAGGGTTCATTGCGTAGGTGCATGACATTGGAATTGCTTCCAGCCAAGCACTAGATGCTTTTCCCGTAATAGATCTAACTCTTGCTTTGTCTTTATCTGATGACAGACAGACAGACAGACAGACAGACAGACAGTGTATGTGGGAAAGTTCTCGACAAAGACGGATACCATCTTCTTAGTTGTAAACATGGAGAAGGCCCTATATGGCAGCATGATTCTGTCGTGAGTGGATGGTCTGAATGCTTGCATAAAGTTGGTCTGCACCACAGAAAAGAACCAAGAGACAGATATACAAACGATGATTGCAGACCCGATATTGTGGTGTTTGACACTGGTGAGGGATTGAACGTTGACTTAGATGTTGCCTTTGCTCATCCGTGGAGCTCTGAAGTCTTATCAAAATCGGCAGAAGAAGATGGATTCGTGGCTTCAGCAAGGGAGAAGCGAAGAGAAAGAAATATGCTAAGCCAGCCCTGTCCGTTGGAGGTACTACTAGCCCAACACTCGTCCCGTTAGTCTTTGAACATTTTGGGAGATGGGGCAAGAAGCAGAAAGATATTCAGATACTCTTGTGTCCAAAGCAAGGGACTATGAAGGGAAGAAAAACCATTCTGAGTTTGTCTGCTACTGGAGGAAACGTATAGCTCTAATTATGCAGAAAGCTAATGCTGGAGTGATACTAGGAAAATTGAAGAGGATAACAGGAGGTCGGGGAGATGGGGTCATGAGTGAAGATTTGGATATACAATGTAGCGTGCACTAGTTAATTACATACAGTTTAGTTGTAGTTTATGGTAGTTAATTAAGACTCTTTGCATTTAATGTAAATGGCATAGGTGGTTTTGTCTGTTTGTGTTGGCACAGACAGACAGACAGGCTGACAGACAGACAGACAGATAGACAAACAAAAAACAAACAGATAGACAAACAGACAAACAGACAAACAGACAAACAGATAATTTATTCTCATACAGATTCTACTCGTACAAAAGCTAGGATTTTTAAAATACAAATTAGTCCTTGCAAACAACAAAGTCATTAACTAATGGACTTGACTTTGAATGTCAAAATCAAATAATCTATCTAAATCACCATGATTAGGTGACAGTTTTGAAAGTTTTCTAAGGATAACTTTGGAATTGCATCTTTGTAGAATTGTAGAAAATCTTAGCCAGACAGACAGACAGACCAACAAAGAAACAAACAGATAGACAAACAGACAGACAAAGACAGATAGACAAACAAACAAACAGATACACAACAGACAAACAAACATACAAACAAACAAACACATAGACAAACGAACAAAAAAGACAGCCAGACAACAGACAAACAAACAAACAAACAGATAGACAAACAGACAAACAGACAGCCTGACAAAGACAGCCAAACAAACAAACAGTCAAACAGACAGTTGGTTGATTATGTTGTGTGAAACAAATATATCATATCATATTGTATTAAATCACATTTTCCCAGCTCCAAGAGCATACTTCTCTCCAATGCCATTACAATACAATAAACTGCAGCACAGTAGAAACAAAAGTCCCCAGATGCAACAGACAAACAAACAGAAAGCAATTTACTACCCATTCTAGGGTAAGACTGAGGGTAATGCAAGAACTACTAAGAAATTTTGTAGTGATCCCAAATAATTAGCAAACGTGATACACAATTCTAAACTTGCCTGCAAACTTCATTCTCTGTGATGTCAAACTCCCAAAATGTACTCCCTTATATTTCTTGGTTGTCTCAGTTTCATCCTTTGACAAATACATATGATTATAAATACCAGAAGTGCCTTAGTGTTCTCCATATTTCTAACATGAGAAACTTTGTAATACGCTGGACCCATGGTCTTGTCCCTCGTTGGTGCATCTTGTGCTACAAGCGTTCCATCCATGTCTTCATAGCCGTAACTCTGTCCTGGAGTAGGAATGGATGGTGCTGCCCTCTGACGCTCATAGCGAAGGCGACTTTTCTATTGCAGACAATCTCAGTATTACAAATTGCTCTCAGAAGTGGAATGCCCAAGAAAGTCCTGCTGAGACTGCAATGTCAGGTGCAGTGAAACACACTAGTGTACGTACAGATGCACACACATGCAGGCACACATGCACACACTGACACACACACACACACACACACACACACACACACACACACACACACACACACACACACACACACACACACACACACACACACACACACACACACACACACACACACACACACACACACACACACACACACACATCGCAGATCTTACTGAAGCTGACTTGACAGGAGGATATGTTTGCCTCAGCCAGTCTGTCGATTTTGATAACGAGTATGTCCCTGGACCAGGGGCTCTTTGCCGTGGCTGTGAAAATCGCTGACTCTAAAACAATGAACAATATTCAAGTTAAATCAGAAATTAACACAAATCAAACAACCACTAGACATGCAATATACATCTACAAGATAACAGACCGACTCAAAAAATAAAATGGGAAATAAACAGACAAATAAATAGATTGGCAAAATAGTTGAACAGATGAATCAACCGCCTGTCTGAATGACCGACAACAATCATTTATTCAACACAAACTTCTACATACAGAAACATCAAAGGCAAACAAGAAAGAAAACTCTATTTTAGTAACGTTTAAACAGGGGTGTTCCCAGGATTTTTGGAGGGCACGGCAGAAATAACCACGCCCACCTTAAATTTTGGTCCCGCCCATTCCAATTTTTATGGTGGTACCACAAAAGCTTTGATGCAGGTTTGCTTACGCTGAGATGCCACAAACTGTCGTCACAGAATGCTCAGGCACAAAAGAAACAAAGTGGTTTATCTTTTTTAAAAAAAAGGTTCTCTCTGTCTTAGTTCACTGTGCTTGACCACATGATAGCTAGATTAATACGAGTGGGAAAATTTCCAGACCTCAAGAAGTTAAGAACCTCCCTTTATTTAGGACAGGAAGGCCAGACATCTACAGACTTCGTTTGTTACCATCAGATACTCACCTAAATAGTAGGCAGAGTGCAAGACCACCACTGTTTATCTTCGAGTACTTGTATTACAATTAAGTTCATACCATATGGCAGTCTTTGTCCTAATTGGTCTTATCTTCAAACCAAGCATCCCAGGAACTACTTGTTAGCCTGAAACAACTTCCAGCTTTTCAAATACAAATACAAGTCATTGTCTTCATAGCTAATCGCTGCCTACTCATACAGCAAAGCATGGCGGGCCTGTACCAAGTGGAAGCCAAGGCATGGCGGAGCGCCTTGCCTTTTGTATGCTGGGAACAACCATGCGCTATTCGTGTAACATCCTAAAATCTGAGATCTTCGTATCTCCCTGTCCAACATGTTTATAATGGCAGTGGTGGATCTGGAAGGTAGTGCGCGCAGCATGCACCCCTCATTTTGAGCCAGAAATAACCCATGGTACACAAATCTGAGCACCAAGTTGGTCTCGTCTAATACAAAAATTCTTAGCTACCATTGTCTCTGTTCACACCTTCATCTTAAATTTGTTTAGCAGATGAAAAACAAAGTTGAAACTTCACAATTGACTGACTGAATGACTGGCATCATTTATTACACACAAACCTTTACATACAGAACGCCAAAAGTAAAATATTATCCATGACAGTTCAGGTCAGTGGAATCATCGTTACAGCAAACTACAAGTTAAAACTATAAGCATGCAAATAATAGTTGAAGACCAATTCTACTGAACAGCGCCTTAAACTGACTGACAAATGGACGAAGAAAATAGAATCACCTTAGCAGCTAGAGCCTTGCATCCAACAACTGTGCTTGGCAAAACTGGATTATAGTGTCCAGGACCAGGAGCTACCACAACCTGATCAGCCACTTGAAAAATTGAGTCACGAGTCTTCATGCAGAGAAATGGAGCATATCCTTCTGCAAACAATGAACGTACAAGTAAGTACTATGTTTGTTCAAATCCAAATGCAACTGACACATATACATAAGTCATAGAAATCATAGAATACAATAGTAGAGTACTACATAGTATTCTATGATTTCACAATAAAAAACAAAGGAAGAACACTAACCACACACAGGCATACACATACGCACAGCACACAGGCATGCACTCACGCACACATGCATGCGGCGCACGTGCACACACACACACACACACACACACACACACACACACACACACACACACACCAAAAAACTAACGTATCCTCCCAAAATCATTGAATACAAACCTCGTGGGTAATACCAACCCTAGCTACCCGATTGAGGAACGTGTCTCTCCCACTACTAGCAGCTATAGATTGATACATACATTATACATCTTCTTCACAATCTACAGGAGCTCGATCTAAACTTTAAAAAGAGATTAAAACTAGAAGCAATCTATGATATGGCATAAAAAAAAACACGTGCCAATCGTAAAGTGTGCTCTACTGAGTTGGATCCTGGGACATCAACTTTTTTGTGATAATCTCACAATCATTTTGCATTGTAAAATTTCCAACAGCAACACATCAAATAATTAAATAAATAAATAAATAATTTATTTATTATATATTATTATTTATATATTTTATTTATTTATTTTTTATTTCCTTACTATTTATTATTTATTTATTTGTCAACCCCGAGTGCTCATTCTCAAACTCATCGGAAGTTTTGGCAATATCGATCATCATTCTGACAATTTCATAGTGTGATACGTTAGCTTAGGTTGTTCAAGATAACATTTACAGACAGATACACACACACAGACACACAAACAAACAGTCTGAAGACACTACAACGTCGCTCTGCTGTACGTGCTACGTACACGGGCTTGTCAATCACTGGCTAGTATGGCGGCCGCAAAAATAGCACTTTTAGCACACGATAGACTTCTTGCGCTATCGTACATGATGACCGCGACTGTCAACTAGCGTACTAGTATTACCTGCTCCTTGTTTCTTGTCGGGGATCTCGTAGATTCCTGGACCAACATGATCAGCCGTTTCTCGCTTCGCTTGGGTCAGTTCTCTTGGCGCACGACTGTACATGATGCTAACGAACGCTCTAGAGAACCGTGTAGAGCCAGATGATCATGGACGAGTGGCTTATGATGCCATGACAACATTGAACACAACTGCCCCGGATAATCGGCATACTCTACATATAAGTCAAGACTCGATAGGAAATAAAACGTTACATGTAACTATAGCAAGACGACAAGTGGACAACCGTTTGTACTATAATTGCCTTTAAATTCTACATGTACATAATCATCGATATCATCGATGTCTAGGAGACTTTCAACAAGATATAATTGGTAGCACATAATTTTCATGTTTTTCCACAAGATCATTTATCTCAGTACTGCTAGACTTGTTTTGTAAGAAAGTACAAGTCAACAAAGAATACTACAAATGCGAACATTAAGCCTCCAATCATCCTCTACAAATGCAAAAAGGCATTCTACTTAGTACATATACACACAGAAATTCACAAAAGTACTTGCTGCTTACCCCGGTGAACTCTGCTATACTATAGCAAGCATAATAACCAAAGAAGAAAGCACCAACAACTGTGATTACAAAGTTGACTACCAAACCCAACTGTCTCTGACTTTGACGAACTGTGCCAAAACAATTGGTTGTCAAACTTCATATCATAGAAGCAAGAAAATGTTACTTTCTGATACTGCACTTGTCCCAAGATGTTTCTGTAAGGTTAACAACATATTAACTGTCATTGTAATATATATATATATATATATATATACCATATAATGTAATATAATATAATATATAATAGATAGTTTCTTACACACCATCACCTGGTGCAATCCCTCACTAAAGGGCAGACAAAGAATACTCACAATCACACTACAATCACAATCACACTATGTACAGTGTGGCTGTTTGTGTTTGCGTACATGCTTATATTCGTTAGTGTCAGATGTTGTGTAGTTTCTCTGCATGTGCCAGGAGGCATATTACACTCTAGGTTTCACTAACCTAAGCTAAGGTTTCAGCAATTTGATGAAAACACTTGGACAAAACTAAACGTGATCATAAATACTGAATTCACTTGCTTGCCTCACAAGCAAGATTCTTACAACTAGAAAAGCATCATCATTCATGCAACAAACCTTTATCCAAAATTATTGCAAATACTACTCTATCATGCCTCACATCTCTCATAACACACACACACACACACACACACACACACACACACACACACACACACACACACACACACACACACACACACACACACACACACACACACACACACACACACACACACACACACACACACACACACACACACACACACACACACACACACACACACACACACACACACACACACACACACACACACACACACACACACACACACACACACACACACACACACACACACACACACACACACACACACACACACACACACACACACACACACACACACACACACACACACACACACACACACACACACACACACACACACACACACACACACACACACACACACACACACACACACACACACACACACACACACACACACACACACACACACACACACACACACACACACACACACACACACACACACACACACACACACACACACACACACACACACACACACACACACACACACACACACACACACACACACACACACACACACACACACACACACACACACACACACACACACACACACACACCTGTACATACATTAATCAGACAAAACTTCTCATGTTGATGACATAAACATGACATATTACAATAACAAAATGACATTTATCCAACCAGTCATCATGACAGTGCTAGTGTACTGACACTGACAGTACAATTAAGTCTATGACTGACCCAAGTAACTAAACTTTTTGACCCCAGAAACTGCACAAAACAACCACATACCTTTGACAGCACTCCTAATGATACGTTTTCTACCATTCTGTCATAGTCCCTCTGGTCTTGCTCAGCTTTCAGTCTCTCTAGTCTTGCAACCAAGTCAGGATTCTACAAGAAACAATAACATGCATGTATGCCATAAGTACAAAGTGTAGTCTCACTACTACAATGACAAAATAATTATTCATTACACAACTTTCACATTCACACAACAAGAAAACATTTTGTCATTTGAATAACACTGATAATAGTTCTTGTTCAGTCAACATTCATTACACGGAGCAGGTCAGCTACTGTACCGTAATGGATACTGTACAGGTATTTGTGCTAGACTTATAATATAATGTATCTACAACCATTCTCAATATCCAAATCACAATATTTCTACCATCCTACCAATTCAATTGTTGCCATGGCTAATAGTTGCTTCTAGTTAAAAGTTATAACAATTTACATAGAATCAATAATATGATTGCGAAGTCATGCGATGGGTCCGTCATCATGCACAAGCACCACAGAGACAGACAGACATACAAACAGGCAGACAGACAGACAGACAGACAGACAGACAGATTTGTTTTATTGTCATCAAACGTCACTACTTACATCACTTGCTGCAGTACTAAAAGTTCTACTCTCCTACTGTTCTTCGTTTTAATTAATGAATAGAACTATGAATGGCTTTGTCCATCTCTAGCTTGTCTTGTCCATCCAAACAATTCAATGAAAGCCTAGATAGCTTTCTTAAAACAACTCTACTGTTACATTTCTGAATAATCACAGAAAATCTTCTTCTCCAATAGCTTCTAAACGCTGCTTCATTTTTCCTTCCCAGCATGTCTTTGGACTTCTTTGCAAGCTCATTTAAAAATTCCTCTGCTTTGGGTCCCCAACGACCGAAGTGTTCGAACACCAGAGGAGTAACAAAAGGCTTAGAACCATCTGGTAATGATTCTTTGCGATACTTTACTTCCTTCCTTGCCTCTCGTTTTGTTGCTGCATATCCACATGTCGTGGACGCTCCCTTGATGGTATCTTTGCTCCAGGGATGAGCCATAGCAACATCTATCTCTTTTGTTGTTCCTGAGTCTACGTCGTAAAATGTGATGTCTGGTCTATCTTCAGTGTGGATGTATCTGTGTCTTGGCTCAATCTGGTGGCATATGAGCAAATCGCTGAGACACTCGCTCCATCCAGAAACTAGGGTGTTGTGCGTCCAGACAGGACCTCCCCCATACTTACATGTAATCAAGTGATATCCTTCTCTGTCCAGCTCTGCTCCACACTCACATTTTACAAGGAGCTGACTGAATGGCAGACAGACACCCAACCTCAGACAAGACGCTAGACGAAATTCATTCTGCTTTAGTGCGTGCTTGTCTGAAGTGGGGACTGTTTCAAGCCATCCTCCCGCCCCTCGTCCTTGCAAGGATCTCATTCTTCCCGCGTCCTTTTCCTCAACTATTCTATTGGTAAATGTTGCTGCTTCCATGCAGGAAATGTCCGTTGATAAACGATGCTGTAGTTTCCTGGGGTTCTTGATCATCTCCTCTAGAGTGTGATATATAACTTCTTCTTCATCGTCCAAGTTTGACTTGGGAGGAAGATTAGACACTGCTTGATACAAGGTTGACCTTATGGTAGAGGAATCATTCTTAGGGCTGCTTTGATAGAGATTTTCTAAGTCTCGACACATTGATGGAAATCTGTTGGGGAGTTCTTTAAGTGAGTGTGCCCATGCTGCCAAAAATGCAGCAGGAGCTGTACCTCGAATTGACGTGAGCCCGAATCCACCGAATTTAATTTTCAGGGATGCTTGTTTCCACTTGGTGTCGTCCAACCGATCCAATCCTATGATGTCAGTGAAAGTCTTTCTGGTAAGGAGGTCATGGATACCCGCAGCTTCTGATACATCCCTGGGAGATACAGTCCTGGCAAGATGATTCATTTTTGGGACGTGGCAATGTCTGAGTAACAGAAGACTGCACTGAGGATCATCAAGATCTTTTAGCTTAGAGCAAAGTGAACTGCCATCCTGTGCTACCCTTGTACAACTTGATTGGATGTAACTAGGTGCGCCTATAGGCGTCCCCAACACATGGACTCCTACTCTTGTAATAGGAACTGTTGTAGCGAAGTGCTCTGGCGCATCTGGGTAATACAGCTTGCATTTCTCGTCTCGTATAGTCAGGCCAACATCTTTGAGGGAGCCTTTTACATCATCAAAGACTGAGATGGAAGATTCAGGCAAACCAACAACATATACGTCATCCAAATACGCCAGCATAGTTGTATCTTGATGACGGTCTTGAACTGAGGCAATGATTGGTTGTAAAGCAATTGAGAACAGGACTGGACCGAGAGGGTCACCCTGGTGAACTCCTTCCTCTGATTGTAGTTTCACTATATCTTTCCCCTTGACATAAATCAAGGTACTCGGACTGTCATACATTTGCCTCACGTGATGGTATATTTCAGGAAACACTTTCATGACCTGACTTAGAATACTGTCTCTCGATACTGAATTGAAGGCATTTTTGACATCAGTACAGAGAACAGACAAGCCTGGGTTATTCTCCATAAGGAATGAAAGGTGATGAACTACAAGCTCAGCCCCACCAGGTGTTGCAATTCCATGTTGAATTGGCTTGAAGTAAGAAGCAAAAGAACTATTCATCTGGCTACAAATAGCCTTAGCAGTAGCTCTTCGAATCACTTCACCAATCGCAATAGGTCTAACATCATCGTTTGCTTTAGGTAAGGCGATGAGACGAGACGCTGTCAGGAGAGGCAAGACTGAATTTGGAACTTTGCCTCCAGCGATTAGAGAACACACTAGATATAGCAGGTCGCAAGTTAAGTCATTCTCCAAAAGAGTATTCAGGTGCTCATAACGCCAGCCAGAAGGGCCAGCACCACTTCCTCTTGGTGCTTTCCTGATTGCATTGAAAAATGCCTCCTTTTTCAGACAGACAGACAGACAGACAAACTAACAGACAGACAGACAGACAGACAGACAGACAGACAGACAGACAGACAGACAAATAATCTATTCTCATACAGATTCTACTTGTACGTATGCTAGGATTTTTAAAAAATACAAATCAGTCCTTGCAAACAACAAAGTCATTAACTAATAGACTTGACTTTGAATGTCAAAATCAAATAATCTATCTAAATCACCATGATTAGGTGACAGTTTTGAAAGTTTTCTAACAGACAGACAGACAGACAGACAGACAGACAGACAGACAGACAGACAGACAGACAGACACTGACAGACAGACAGACAGACACTGACAGACAGACAGACAGACGGACAGACAGACGGACAGACAGACAGACATGTCATGTTCAGCTCACTCTAGAAGGCGTTGGTAAAGGCTCAAAGTAGACCTCGCAACCTTGCAATAGCTCGTGAATAGCAACTTTTCGACCTTGCAAGCATAATCGGCAACTCGTCAGCCAACACATCAGACGATTCTCAATCGATTAGATGTACGCCGTAGCTAAGAGCTCCTACGTACATTTTGTCTCCTTCAGCTCCGTCAACCAATCCTTTAGATCTGCACAACGAACAAGCATTCTCCCGTCATCTCTTCTTATCAACTGCAGTCTCTCTTCCTTTCCTTCATTCAGTTCCTCGATCAGCCGATCGCTAAGAGCCACCAGAGGATCGCACATAGTCGGATGTGTGTTAATTGGCCTCGCACTGATTATGTCGTACGCGAGAGCTAAGAGGTAATTATTGAAGTTGACCTGATCTGCACGTTTGCTGTACGTATTTTGTAATTTTATCAAAGTTGTAGTTACTCGATGGTAATACAACTGCACAGTTAATTAATTAATTAATTAATTATTAAGTTAAACTTTACAATTTCTGCTTACAATGTTTGCATCGGGACTGCTGCTTGCCTATTAAAATGATGCTACCAAATGAATCACAAACCCCAATTCAAGTTTTCAATCATTTGCGCTTAATTAATTAATGAATTAATTAATATCTGATTGTATTCTCGAACATATTAATTAATTAATCGTTTTACATAGCGATAATTATGCTGGTACAAACTCACAAGTACAGGTCAACAAAACAGTTGAACTAAAAAATTTACATGGGTGGGGCAGGACCCCCACTCTAAACGCGCGCTAAAGGGTGGAGCTGCGGAGGAGACACACGCACAGAGCCGATTATGGCTCGTTTCTTGCGGCTTCGCGAAGCGACGCACCACACGAAGTCAGGAAATTTTCGTTCTTTACTCTTTCGTACTGCTGCAGCCGGCAGTGAGGATTCCATTGATTTCAACGATGGAGCCAAATTGTTTGCACGTCGCACAGATGCGGAGATTGCACGTGCTGTGCTTGTCTTGCAACTTTGCTCTGTTGACTCGTTGGTTGATCGCAGTTTGCAGGCAAGCTACTATTCTTACGTATGATAAATAAGGAAGCGGTCTTGTTAATTAATTACTTATTAACTAAATTTATTAATAATTAATAGTGGTTAATTATTTATTAATTATCAATTAATTGTAATTTTAGTTACATACCTATGGGATGACGTTAACTAGCAAACTACTAACTTGGCCAAAATGCTGAGCAGATTGCTGCGTTGAATCAGAGAGCATACAACAATGACTGGCTGTGAGTGTCCTAATTTTTTGGTAGTTATGTCTGCTTACTGCTGAGTGCATATCTAAATAAATACAAAGTTTAACCCTGACAACGTTTTAGAAGACTCAATTAACTAAGCTTAGTTGTGAAATGTAAGCAATATGTGCATACAGTTATAATGTTGGACATGATTTAACATATGTATAAATAAAATGTGTACATTAGACTAAGAAAAATATGGTAGAACACTTTCATCATGAACGGTTTACACAAGAATAGCATTGTTTGTGTCACTTGGTAAGAGAAACAGAATGAAGAGTTTGTATTTTTATATTTTCATTTACTGCATGTCAACACCCAGAAGTGTCTGGGAGGGTTGTTTACACAAGTTCCATTTCTTGACAGTTTACTTAGTAAATGAAGTAGGATAGTAAGACAGTTGTTAGGCTCTTTGCATGGCGTCATCGTAAAGCACCTGTTTTGTTGCAGTTGATGACGTTGGGTGAAAAGTTGCTACCAAGAAATTTGTTTGAGTTTCTTATGGAGAAGACATTTTATGGCCAATTTATGCCTGGTGCTACACACGATGAAGTTATTATGCTTGCTCAACGATTGGCATCTAGTGATATTCGGTTTATAGCCACTCCTTCAATTGAGGATGAATTGGAAGAGAATGAAAGTCATAGTGGCAATAACAGGTTTTCCTGCGTTTACCTGTGTTGTGTCGTGCACTTGTTGTTAGTCTGATGTATTTGCATATTTTGTAAATATTTATTTACTAGTATTTGTGTTTAATTAATATACGAGCCATGCATACTCTTTCATAGAAAGTTTGTGTCTGTTTATACTTTTTGTCATTTTGTTGTTTTGACTACTTCCACTGTTTACTAGCTTGTTAACTAAACTTGATTAATTGCATTTCAGGTGCAGTTTAATTTGAACTCTTTTAATTAAGAAAATAAGTGCACAGTTTAGTGAGCTCAATTGAATTCACACACTACAATAGAAAACGCAAGACTCAAGATTATTTTGTATGTATGTATTGGTGTTAAATGCCTTAGGTGTCAGAACAACTGATCTCAGTGCAATCTGAAAAATTATGGATGTCTGTATATGTATACCTACAATTCTCTTAATTTGCTTAGGATTTGGACTCTTTAACTTAATTAAAGTAGTCTGACTGTTGGTGTGAGTGAAAGAATTTATTGTTATATTACGTACTACTGTTGTTGTTTGCTTGCAGTAACTTTGAACAACTGCTTGACTTCAATGCAGAGCAAGTGATGGGCTCTATTGATCTAGCAGGGATACGTTTTGTTAGCAATATGTGGTAGGTAGTGCAATGAAGGAGCAATTTACAGAAAAACTGAAACTTGTTACTGAAGACTACCAGCAAACAGCAAAGGTGGCATTTAAGCTGACAGCAATTTTCCGGCCAATCCTTTTAGTATACATATCAGTTGTTCAACACTATGCATGGACAAGGCCTATTTTCCAATGTTTCTTATACATCATGTAGAAGCTGCTGTCTTCAGGATTAATGTCTGGTGGAAGTTTTCCTGTGGAATCGCCATTGACGGTTTGTCTGCCTTGCTGGTCATTGTTATTAGTATGATGCTAGCTATAGCAGTCCTTTTTCTATAGCTTCATGAACATATGGAAGAGATAGCAGACAAGAGTGGCTCCTTGGACGAATATAATAAAGGAATGAAAAGATTTACATCTCTGACAGAAGTCAGTAGTTTGAGTTGTGTTATTGCTGCATGGTTTCATTTTGAAGGACATGATATTATAACAATTAATGTTATTTTGATAGAACTAATTAGTGGTCAGAGACAAAGCTTTGGCTGCAGATGATTGAAATGCTGCAGTTTGTTTTACTGATTGTTGTATAGCTGTCAAACTGATTATTAAATTCAACCAAATTGGGTTAAGTTAGATCTGCTTTTTAACACTGATACATTGTCCATATGATGTTTGCACATCAAACAGTAATCACTTTGTATGATAAGTGTAGTATTTCTCTAGCTCTATAGTCTCATATGTTAAAGATTTTTTTGGTTCTGTTAAGTGTTTAATAGCAGATCCAGAAGGTTCTGGAATCATTTATTGTGTATGATTATGTAAAAATGGCAAATGCATATTTGGTGGTAATATTGCAATGTGTCTTTGTGTATGACTCATAAGTTAGCATTGGTAGTGCTGGATGTGCATTTACTTACTGCTCTAGAATGAGTAGACATTAACTAAATGTTCCAGTTGGTTGGTAACTGCAGATAGTTACCGATACTGCGTAATAGTTAGTCTAAAGACATCTCTGTTGAAAGTGTGCCAACTCATCTGTATATTACACTTTTATTTCTGAATTCAGTCTTTTAATTTAACAAATCATTTAATTGATTTTGCATGATTAGAGGCTGCATTCAGGGAATCTATCGATCTTAATTTCTGGAGAGTATTCGTATATGCAGCCGGCTATCAGGAGCTTGACATTGTATATGCAGTCACTGTACAACAGGCAGTGCCCGGCTATTTTGAACACTCAGCAGACATATCTGAAGGTTGGTGTACTAGAGTATGTACATATAGCTGTTTCTCATTCTTTCCCATGATGCAGTCTGCGGAAGAAGACAACAAAATCAATTTGGCTATTGCTGACAAATGTGGATTTGTGTATGGTGTTAAGGTTGTAAGAGGTGCCTATATGGATAAAGAACGTGCTTTGGCTAAACTATATGGCTACCATGATCCTATTCATTCAACGTATGAGGACACAAACAGTTGTTATAACAGGACATTGGATGTCATCTTACAACGTACAGCAGCCAATGGAATAGCAGTTATGGCTGCAACAAACAATGAAGCTTCTGTGAAATTTGGAGTGAAAAGGTTGTAATATCTACGTTTGCTTGACAGATTGGTGTATTTTGCTAATACTTAAATAGATATGTGTACTTGGTAGAATGAGTGAGCTGGGCATCAGTCGGCAAAGTGGTCAAGCTTCGTTCGCTCAGTTGCATGGGATGTGTGACCACGTGACTTTTGCACTTGGTATATAATAAGTATAGGAGATCGACAGTACGATGTACATATACTGCAGTTGTTTTATTTCTAGGTCAAAATGGATATCTTGTGTACAAGTGCAGTCCCTATGGAGACATAAGCAGTACTATGAGATATCTCAGTCGACGAGCACAGGAAAACAGAACGGCACTGAAGGGATTGCGGAGAGAAAAGCAACTTCTCTATCAGGAATGGAAACGAAGGCAAAAGGAGAGAAGTATCTAGACTTTTAGTACTGTGTTCGTATGTTTTGTTAATTAAACTTTGATGAAATCTTTACGCTTTGGATTTCTTACATCGAACTCTACCTTGAGTTAGGTGCAAGAGAAATATACAATATGTTACTATACTTTGTCAATGTCATACTGTTATATGCCACAGTTGTTATACATATGCCACTTCACTTGTCATTTTCTTGCCAAAGTGGTGTATATTTCGTTCTCATGCACTGTCATGTCTAACTCCACTTAACAAACTTTAGGCCTGTAAACAGACCATATTTAGCTCTAGAACCATTGATTATATCAAAGATGATTTGCTGTTTAGTTTCATGCAGTCAGCTCCTCCCCTTTTTGACTTCCGTTGGTGGGGACAGGACGCGCGCGCGCACACACACACACACACACACACACACACACACACACACACACACACACACACACACACACACACACACACACACACACCACACACACACACACACACACACACACACACACACACCACCACCACCACCACCACCACCACCACCACCACCTCAAAGTTTTCTTAGTAAAAAAGCTATAATTTAATTATATTTGAATTCGTAAATACTAATCACTAAATTGCATTCTACAAACACCATTTGATCACAAAAATGCGAACAAAAATTCAGGTCTGTATTTACACGTTGCATGAGTTTGCTCCAAACAAAAACAATCGAGCGTTAGAACGAGCCATCAGGTTAGATGCAATATAGGTATATTTACGATTGCCCGGATACGCGCAGAGTATACGCGGAGCTAAGTATACTCTATGGCTCACTTTCTGAAGCTTCGAGCAGGCTCCGTTCTGATGCAGCATGTGAGGTCAGGAATATTTCGTTCTCGATTCTTCGGCGGTGCTGCAGCTGACGAGAGGGACTTCATTGATTTCAACAATACAGCTCAATTGTTTGCACATCGCACAAACACAGAGATTGCGCGTGCCGTGTTAGTGCTACAGCTCTGTTCCATTGATTCGTTTGTGGACCGTAGCTTACAGGCAAGCAGGACACATTTTTGACAGACACAATTTTTAGTACTAAAAACTCACATCAATTTTAGTTCAAAACGACATTTTTGTATATATAGATACCGTATTTCTTCGAATAGACGCATTTTTACTGTGACGCTTAGTAAAGAGGCGTTTATTCAAGGGAGGGGTTTAATTTATCTGTGCTAATAAACTAATATAAAATATGGTTTTGTTGTAGATCTATATTTTTAACTTTTACTGCATAGCTAAAATTGATTTGCTAGGATGGTCATTTGCATGATATTTGCCATAGCCAATTAGTTAACTAACTAATTAATTAATATATTAATTTATTAATTATGAAATTGGCAGACTTGTATAGCATTACTAATGGCTGTGGTTTGCACACAGTTGATGACGTTGAGTGAAAAGTTGTTGCCAAAAACTTTGTTCGAGTTTATTATGAAGAAGACGTTTTACGGACAATTTATAGCTGGTGCTAACAGTGAAGAAGTTATTATGCTTGCTCGACGTTTGGCACCCAGTGGCATTCGATTTATGCCTTCTCCATCAGTTGAGGATGAGCTGGAAGAGAGTGATAGTGGTGGCAACAAACAGAACAGGTTTTACTTGTGTAATTGGCCATGGATAGTATGTACGTATATGCCAGTATGTATCATGCACTGCTTTGTCTGAAAGCTTACCGTTCTTGTATTTGCACACAGGCATTTATGTATTGTTTTGATATTGAACAGTTACTGTACATTAGTACAGTTTATTGGTGTCGTACCTTTCTGTCTTTTGTGTGTCTTTCTACCTTGCACTTGTTCCATTAATTCTCAACTCAACTCCAACACGGAGAAATTAGCTATCGCTCTGGCAACTTGCCGAGAGACAGAGAAGGTAGCTTATGACACAGATTGGGCTGATATCCTGAGCACTATTGCAACAATTGCTGAACAGAGTGATTTAGTGCTACTATGTACTGGCAAGCAACAGATCGACTCTGCTGTTCAGTTATACGTACTGTGTGTGTGTGTGTGTGTGTGTGTGTGTGTGTGTGTGTGTGTGTGTGTGTGTGTGTGCGTGCCTGCGCACACCCGCTCACGTGTCATGTACCATCTAGTTTACTGGTTAGGAATTTGTTTGTTCTTTTAGAAAGACTAGTGTGAGTGTTCCTGTTTGATTGTTTGTTTTCAGTAGCTTTGAAAAATTGCTTGATTTCAATGCAGAGCAGGTGATGCACTCTATTGATCTAGCAGGTACACTTGCATGGTCAATAAAGATGGTACTGCCGTGTAAATTTAGTGTTTTACAGAAAAACTTAGACTTGAATGTGAAGACTACCAGGAAACTGCAAAATTGGCATTCAAACTGACAGCCATTTTTAAACCAACACTTCTAGTATAGATATCAATGGTCTAATATCTCAAACAAGACCGACTGTTTTGTTGTTCCTTGATAGAAGCTGCTCTCTTCAGAGTTAATGTCGGGTGGAAGTTTTCCTGCTTCGTCACCATCGACAGTGTGTTTGTTTGCTACAATTTGTTTCTAGTACTAAAACTTTGTCTCTCTGCAGCTGCATGAGCATATGCAGGAAACAGCAAACAAAGGAGGCTGTCTTGAGGAATACAATAACGGGATAAAGAGATTCACTTATCTGACAGAGGTCAGTGAGTATGGTTGCTTTCTGGCTTCTGTGGGAGGCGAGTGTTATTAACTTGTTGTAACTATTTGTACGAAAACAATTGCTTAGCTACGTGCAATTCAAGTGCTGTAGAATAACTCAGCCAGATTGTTGATTGCACTGACTCAATGTGCTGTTAGAACAAAATTTAGAAAATATATTATATTATATTATATTATGTGTCGTTATGCCCCTCCATAATGGGCAAGCGGGGTCTTTATCCCCATCTGGGCGCCCACCAACCCGGCAGGTGAGCCCAGCAGGGTACATGTTTCTGTGTAGACCACACGGCGATCAATGACTAGCCAATTCGATATAGATTGCTGGCATTTATTATTATTAATCAAGCGTTTTGTTCTTAAATCTTTATTAATACAAATAGTGTCTGATAGTTTTTACAGACCATTTTGAGTCATGAACAAGTGGAAACTTTGTACATTTAAACAATATATACCATGACTAATGAATATGTTCAGATTTTCTCTTCTTACAAGATTTTGATATTATTGTAACAAACTATTGTGTTATTATGTCCTTTAGTCTGGATGTTCTATAAGTCAAGTAATTTTGCATGATTTTAGAGGCTGCATTCAGGAAATCTGTCAGCGTTCATTGATGCAGAGTATTCCTATATGCAACCGGCCATCAGGAGCTTGGTATTGTACATGCAGTCACTGCACAACAGGCAGCGTCCCGTTATCTTGAACACCCAGCAGACATACTTGAAGGTTGGTACTAAAAATATTTAGGAGTTGTACTCAGTAACTGCAATGATGTGTGCACAACAAGTGGGGTACTGTACAACGAATAATCTATATAACTATTAAGTATTGTATTATATAACATCAGAGGCTAGTAATACCTTATTTTATGATTACATGACTATTAGCTAGACGCGGTACACTACCATTTACAGTATGTCTAACGTTATTCTTCCTCGCGTTTCAGTCTGCCGAGGAAGACAACAAAGTCAATTTGGCTATCGCTGACAAATGTGGATTTGTGTATGGTGCTAAGATTGTACGGGGTGCGTACATGGATAAAGAACGTACGCTGGCTAAAAAGCATGGCTACCATGACCCTATCTATTCAACGTACGAGGACACGAGCAGTTGTTACGATAGAACGTTTGATGTGCTCTTAAAACGTGCAGCAGCCGATGGCGTAATAGTCATGGCTGCCACGCACAATGAGGACTCAGTGAAATTTGGAGTGAAAAGGTTGTCTAGACTATTTGTATTTGTTTAATTAATTAATCTGGTAATTTGTTATTAATACTTTAGAATGCGTGAACTGGGTATCAGAAGGCAAAGTGGTCAAGCTCTCTTTTCTCAGCAGCAAGGAATGTGTGATCACGTGACGTTTGCACTCGGTACACAACTGATGTATAAGTGACCGAGAGTCTGATGTAGGTGTTTTATTCTTAGGTCAAAATGGTTATCTTGTGTACAAGTACAGTCCGTATGGAGACCTAGGTGGTACGATGCGGTATCTCAATCGACGAGCTCAGGAGAACAGAACGGCACTCAAGGGATTGCGGAGAGAAAAGCAACTTCTCTACAAGGAATGGAAACGAAGGCGAACGCAGACAAGGAGCTAGCTAGCATCACGACTTCACTAACTTTCAAATTTAATGAAATCTTTCTTATTCTTACACATTCTTTGAAATAGATTTTATTAGCTTCCGACTATGGCGCGTGACGTGCATAAGTCCGTCGGCTGGGCTGAGATATCATGTTTCCACAACTAATTTGCATCTCAGCCCAGCCGACGACACGCGTCAAGTGTGTCATAATTCCGTCGGCTGGGCTGCGATATCATATTACGTGCACGTTCTCCTCCTCCTAGCCCATGGACGTAGCACGCGTAAATTGTGTCAAATTTTCCTCGGCTGAGCTATCCTAGCATGTTCCACTTGTCATTTGATATCTCAGCCCAGCCGACGAAAAGCGCGTCAACTGTGTCATACCGTCGGAAGTGAGATCGCCGTATGGTAACTGCCCTCAGAAACAGGGAATTGGTTCCAATGACGCATGCGCACGCGCACGATATAAAGTTGCGCACGTTAGGGCATTGCACGATATAGCGTTGTGCAGACACTGCGTAGTGTAGGCTTTAGCAGGTCGATTGCAAGTGTAAGAGTCAGTCGATCTCTTGTTTTACATTTCATTTAGTGTGTAAAAATATTGTTGTCTAAAATCAGCAAAATCTTAATTAATTGTAAGTCTCAGTGTAGAAGCCTAGAATCATATTTGGACTTTGAGATACTTTTTCAAGGCAAATAAATACAATAAAATGTTCACTTTCAATCACGTACCTACCTTATTTTAATTTTTATAATTAGTTAACTAAACAGCTATAGTAAAGAGCGTAGTAAAGCAGAATTTGAAAACGCGATGATACAAGATAGACAGATCTATATAATTAATAATAATTAATAAAAGTAGAGCATAATTATAATATTGTCTTGAAGCTTCTGCATGCGCCTGGTAGCCCCATAAACTAGCAATTGAATGCAAAATAATTTCCTTTGTATATACCATGGAATCTTTGCCCAATCGTTTGATCAATTTGACTACTTTATAACGCACTATATCGGGCGATATAAAAATTGAACTAACATAACCTACATTTGCAGGCCAGGATCCAGATGGGGTTTAGGGGGTTTAGGGGGTTGCAACTCCTCTTTTCCAATAGGCGTGGTTCAACAATTTTATATAATTTCATTAGAAAAGAAAAAATTAGTAATGTTATAAATAACTGCTACCAGGTCAACCCCCTCTTTCAAAAATCCTGGATCCGGGCCTGCATTTGACTATCATTTTCAGCAAGAATTGCCCATGTCTACACATAGCATTTGCATGCGTCAGGTAGCCAAAATTGTTCACAATAATTTCTATTTTTATTTAAAATTTAATTAATTGCATATACGATAGCTACCACAGATGCTAATTAGTGTACGTAACCGCAGAATATTTCCTTTACATATACCATGAAATCCTTGCACAATCGTCTGATCAATTTGACTACTCTAGAACGCATTATATCGGGCGAGATATTCACTAACATAACCTACATTTAACTATTATTTTCTGCACAAATTACTCGTGTTTAGCTATACAAAGCTTCTGCATGCGTCTGGTAGCCCCATAAACTAAGATTTGAATGCAGAATATTTCCTTTATATATACCATGAAATCTTTGCCCAATCGTCTAATCAATTTGATAACACACTTTATAACATATCACGTGACCTTTAGGTGCGCTCATTGGTCCATTGCAGGTGTTATATCAGCGCTAAAACACCTAGGTCACAATCTAACACCCGAGGTCAACGATATAACACCACTTCCCAGAATTAACGAACAATAATCATTTATTCAATTAAGGCTGCACTAAACGGTTACGTTGATATGTTATAAATCAACTATAACTTCTAATTATCGAGGTGCTAGGCTCTCACGGCTTCGGGTCCTAGATATAACACGCTAACATCCCTACAACCCATGTTCTAGCTATTAATTATTTATAACGCACTCTAGCTGGCGAAATAGAAAAATTCCACTAGCATAGCCTACATTTGATTATCCTTTTTAGCAAGAATTGCCCATGTCTATACATATCATCTGCATGCGTCAGGTAGCCATCTAGACTAGCAATTGAATGCAGAATATTTCCTTTATAAATACCATGAAATCCTTTCACAATCGTCTGATCAATTTGACTACTTTATAACGTATTACATCGGGCGAGATATTTAATTAACTAACATAACATACATTTGACTATATCCTTCTAGGCACGAATCACCATGCAACCAAAGCTTCTGCATGCGTCAGGTAGCCCTAGCCTATAAACTAGCAATTGAATGCAGAACATTTCTTTTATCTAGACCATGAAATCTTTGCCCAATCGCCTGATCAATTTGACTACTTTATAACGCACTCTAGCGGGTGATTTGTGCGTGTCCGGATGGAGCATCTATCTAGGTGCTGTAGAACGGTATTAATAATTTTTTAGCTAATTGACTAATTAATAATGTAATTACAGTCTCCATAGATTGCCAAAAATATATTGTGTCTAACAGTTGTTTTTATAGGTCTATGGTGTTTGCACAGTTACAGCAAGAAATGGTATTATTCATGTAATTAATAGGCATATTTTCTTATCATCTGATCAATATCATAAATATGCATGGTTGGTGGAAATTATGAGCAGTTGAGAATTGAATTTGGTGTTCACGTTTTTGTAAAAGAGGATGTTGCAGTTGTGACTGACTGAAATAAGCACTTTTTCTGTATCGGACGGCGCTGCATTCAATGATGAGGGTTATGCTAACGACTCGTCAGCTGATCTACATCTACTAAACATATAGATCCATCAAAGTGCACGGCTACACAGAAAGCAAAGACAAGATTTGATTAGGGTGGCTTACTATCACAGAAAGTAGAAAGTTGAAATTGAATTGGATAGTCAGTTTATATCAGCAACCTCTGAATGGGAAGTCTATGGGTACTGAGTGTATGCATGTGTGATTAGACGCAACTATATGTGCCTTTTGAATACACCTGTTAATTAGGCTGCAGCCCACTACTAATTAAACGTAAAGAAAGATAATTCGCACGCTGTTCAGTCAGTTGGAAGCAAGTGCATTAGATTTTGCTTGTATTTCGAAGGTTCAATATTGCAGTGATTCTCAACGGCATTTTTACTTAGTTAATCAAAGGAATTCTTATTCAAATTGTATTTCTGCTGATGATCTGAGTTGTAAACACAAATATTAAAATGTTCCACAAATTCTATGCATACTGTGATTTCTCAACACAAAACGCAACATCTGTAATCAGGGCCACTCACCAGAAGTTGAGAATCACGCTAGACCAGCCAGCGAGAAAGCTTTATCGAGCACCTCCATAATTTGAGTGACGAGCACTTGCACTTGCAATCGATCTAGCCGTGAGTAGCAGTCGTGAGTCCACCTGCAACTTGGATCCTCTGATATATCGTGCGCATGCATCACCGGAACCACGGCGATCTCACTTCCGACGGCATATTTGACACAGTTGACGCGCTTCTCGTCGGCTGGGCTGAGATATCAAATGACAAGTGGAACATGCTAGGATAGCTCAGCCGACGAGTGCAACAAGTTAGGATAGCTCAGCCGAGGAAAATTTGACACAATTTACGCGTGCTACGTCCATGGGCTAGGAGGAGAACGTGCACGTAATATGATATCGCAGCCCAGCCGACGGAATTATGACACACTTGACGCGTGTCGTCGGCTGGGCTGAGATGCAATTTAGTTGTGGAAACATGATATCTCAGCCCAGCCGACGGAATTATGACACACATCACGCGCCATATCCGACAGATTCGAATACAGTGCGCCAATATTGCGCTATGATGTTGTAGTATACAAGATGGCAGAGACTACGTACTCATGATCACTGATCAGCAAGTCTACTAGCTACTGTAGTAGGTGCGCTACTGCATGCCCCGGATGAGATTCGCGCCGGTAAAGGCGAATTCGTAAGGCAAATGCAGTTCGCTCAAATAATTCGCTTTCGACAAAAATGCTTGCCGGACAAAAATTCTAGTACACTATAGCAACAGTTTGCGAGCCGGCTGTCCTTTAAGTCTGGCGATATCTGTAGGAGTCTATAATAGAGATACGTGCTTCGCAATAGAATTAATTAATTGGTAAGTGAGCGTTTATATTAATGAAGTGTTTGGGGGAGCTGGCAAATGTGCTGTGGGGGCCATAAGTTTGAAATTCAGTGATTTGTAGGGTCACTCAGCATTTGGGTCATCTTCTGTTGGGTGTCATAATTTTTCAGGTTTTTTATCTGTATACTATAGAATTGTATGCAAAAACAGTATATCTCTATTTCTAGAGGCTTTCACACTTGCATTGCTGAAAGCGGCAATTCTTGCTTTACTTGTTTTGTCAGCGGGTTGAACGGTAATGACCAACTTTCATAGGCCGCACTAAACCCCTGAAACAGATTATTTTTTATTGTACATGTATGATAATGTCTAGACTGCATGTATAGGGGGTTATTTAACTTAAAGTTAACCGACAGATAGACAGTGGGACCAGATCGAAGCTTTAACAGGCTTAGCAAACAATGCAGACCTCCACAAATTCGCCATCTCCCCGGACACCTAATAATGACCGGCCCCTACTAAACAATAAAATTAGAAATTTGAGAGTTGCTAGGTCGCGTCGCAAATCTAACCTTCTACACAAAATCTAATTTGCGAAGCAGTATGTCTAGATATGTCCGCTACTAGTTTCCTCGTCTAGACTACGCGGCATCCTAGATATATTAATCAATTAATTAATGGCAATGCATTGATCAAAGACTACAATATATAGACTTTAATTAATTTGGTTGCCCCAAGGGCTACGTGCTGGGACGCCAATCATTTGACTATACTAGCGAAGTAGATCTACGCACACGCTTTTGTTCATACAAGAACAACCAAAAACTATTTGACTAGAACCTTGTTTGGAGTGGTTTTCTTAGAATACAATACAAGTTTTACCTACAGAAATGCATCTACACGTAAGTTTGGGTTTCGTGTGTAAGTACACTACGCAAACGCTGGACTAGCAAACGTCTGTCTTAGTGTCTGCAGTTTCTTTTGTCGCGTCTATCATCTAGAGTTCAAAAGCAAACGGCTCGTAATTACATAAGAAACGTGCAAGCTCTCTACAAATATTTATTAGGCAATGGTATTTGATCCGGCACAGTCACGCCACAGTTGCAAGGTTTGCAATCTTTGCCGCCCTAGAAGTCTTAGTAGATAACTAGCAGTCACGTGATTCTAGAACTAGCAATGATTCACGTGAGTTTACGATAAACTAGAACCGTAGACGTACTATTGCTTGTAAACCTTGCAATTAAGACTAGATTTGCCCTAGGCTCGATACTTAAATTATGCTCAATTTAGTCTTCAGGCCTAGATTACACTAGCCTCGTCCCCAGACTCTCTCGCGCTAGTCTTGTCCGATGCCCGTATGAGAATTCCAGGCGCGAGAGAGTCTGGGATCATCCCGCCTACTTCCTGCCATATCTCCTTACTAAATGCTCACTAAGTGTCACCCCCAACGTCATCAACTGTCACCCCCAACGTCATCAAGTGTCCCGTAACTTCAAAATCAGATTAGCGTTAGTCTAATCCAATAAACGTATCACAGTGGATGCTATGACCATTGTTTGGTGTTTGTGGCATATCCAGCACTTGCAGACAACTGAAGCATGTTGAAAAGGTAAGACTATGGAGTGTTGGTGCAAGGGCGTCACGTCTTAGGGGCTAGAGAGGGCGCTAGCCCCCCCACTTTTTTAGGGCGTGGCTTGCTATATTTTGAGTCAATTCTATTTTCAACGTTAATTAAACAGAAGTGTAGCTTGTCTTTAGCTAAATTAGCTGATTCAGCATAGACTGTAGTACTACAGAAGAATTTAATATATATGACGCCATGAATTACGTCACATATCTCAGCTTCAAATTTGCGCCCCCCCCCACTTTTGGGACCCATGTGACGCCCTTGGTTGGTGACGGGTGTCGTGATGATCTTCTACGTAGTTCACACGCGGCCATTAGCGTTTGTGCGCAGACTAGACTCTGTAGCAAAAAGCGCGCAATGACAAGGGAAGGGGTTGATCTTGACATGAAACTACCGTCTACCCTTCGAGAAGTCTTCAAGTATGAAAACAAATACATCTTTTCGCGAAAGAATAGCCCTGGAAGCTTCAAGTTGACCCTCCAGACGGTAGTTTCATGTCAAGATCAACCCCTTCCCTTGCCATTGCGCGCTTTTTGCTACAGAGTCTAGTCTGCGCGCAAATGCTAATGGCCGCGTGTGAACTAGCTAGAAAGTCATCACTCCGCCAATTGTAAATCTCAGACTACAAGCCTACACGACACCCGTCACCAACACTCCATAGACTTACCTTTTCAACATGCTTCAGTTGTCTGCAAGTGCTGGATATGCCACAAACACCATCATAGCATCCACTGTGATACGTTTATTGGATTAGACTAACGCTAATCTGATTTTGAAGTTACGGGACACTTGATGACGTTGGGGGTGACACTTAGTGAGCATTTAGTAAGGAGATATGGCAGGAAGTAGGCGGGATGATCCCAGACTCTCTCGCGCCTGGACTTGTCATACGGGCACCGGACAAGACTAGCGCGAGAGAGTCTGGGGACGAGGCTAGATTACACAATAGCGTGCACTCATTTGTTCAGGAAATACCTGTTCCGAAGTCCTAGTCAAACCGGATTTATCTAAATGGGCGCGGCCGTGTCATTACAACCTAACTGGTGTCTGTGATGTCGCTAGTGACAAAGTCTCGGAGACTCGCCAAGACTTGTTGTCGTCTCCTACGCTTCAAACGCTGTCAACGTGTAGCACTACGCGGTATTACCGCCAGAGCTGCCGCAATCGACTTCGAAGACACAGAGACAGCCTACGCGAACATCACGAGCGACAAATTGAGACGTTCGCTTCTCGTTCTGCGTCTCTCGTCTCTAGATGCGTTCGCCGATCGAAGTCTTGAGGTAAAAAGGCAGCTGACGCAATATGCACGAGCAGGAAATTAGAGCGGACGTGACAATTAGTTAGTCTAGTTAACTAAAGACGGTTTGTACATGTACTATGCAGCTAATGAATATTGGCGAGCGCATCTTGCCAGAGAGATTGTACGAGGCGCTGATGAGGCGGACTTTCTATGGCCAGTTTATAGCGGGAGAGACAGAGGAGGAACTGTTGAAGACCACAGAGCGTTTCTTGGCGATGGGAGTGCGAAGCATCCCTCAAAACACTCTAGAAAACGAATTGACAGAGCAGGAAGTCCTGGCAACCGACCTTAGGTAAATATTTGCACGTGTCGCACGTACAGTCTACTTACTAGTAGGTAAACAGGTAAGGACTGGGGCTACACAGGTACAGTACAAAAATTCATTGTCCTACATCCAACGTAGGCGGGGCAAAGTGCAAATGAGATGTAAATAGTTAGTAATGTAAACATTTTGATACACGTGATGCACAACGAGATGCGATCTGTCTCGAAAATTTAAAATGCAACAGCCGATTCACGATATACTAGACATTCTATCCCAACTGACCTGTTTACCGCTCGGAGTCTAGAGGTCTCAGGAGCATTCCGGAGATAACGCTAGCTGCTGGCTCCGCCTTCGCTCGCTAAGTGAAGTTGGGTATCTGGGCGCTATCTCCCAACAGATGCAGGGCCGGTGGAGCAGGGTGGGCCAGGTGGGCCACGGCCCATCCATCGTTTGAAAATGGGACTTCCACCAACAGGCGTTTGGCGAAAACTAACGGAAAATGGTCTAGGTGATTAAAGGAGAACTCCCACGATTTTCAAGTTGGGGTCAGATACAAGTCCCTTCCATAAACCGACGATTCGAAGGGACATTGGTTTTGTGCGCGACATCTTCACGGCAGGAGAAACGTCAAGGAAGGGGCGTGTCGGGTCAGCGAGGTACATGACGTCATTGGCGCAAAGCCACACGCGCATGCCATCGGGTTAGATGCAGTTGCGGACGGATTCGAACGCATACGCGTTGTTCTTTTCTGTCTGGTGTTCAACCTTACAGTTTCGAGCCAGAGTACGGACCTACTCAGCGTGACATCAACGCAGTCGAATACATTGAAGGCCATGACAGCAGACAGATCACCGGTGAAGATCTGTCTGATGAGAACGAAATCGAGTTGGGAACACTGATTGGTGCAGCTGCAACAGGTGTTCTGTAATGCCTAACGTAGCTAAGCTTGTGCTGCCAGGAAGTGGACAAACTAGGGTATAGGGTGGAAGCTTCAGGATCTGATCTGTAATTATTACGCAGCATGAGAACTTCCTTGTTGTGTGTCTCAATGAAGACGTTCTTCGAACAGCTGTAGCCTTAATGACCGATTGGCGGCGGGATCCCATCAGAGAGTCACCAACTTCCAGGCGAGTAGCACCTAGACGAACTTGGACTGGCTTGCCTATGTAAAATTTTCACGCAGACTGCTGCGACTAATTGTGTACAGGTAATTTACTTGCTGGGTGCACGAGAGGCTGGGCAAGGGTATCAGACGTGTCATTCCAGCATGCGTTGTAGGACTCAAAGTGATCCGAACAAACGCGGCTGTTTTTTGAAATAGGCGGATCCACCAGATGTAACTTTGCTAGCCATGATTCTGGCAAATCTGGCTTCTTGAGAGGAAGCCTGAAGAAGCTGACACATCTGGCGATGTCGCTGCTGTTGTGGCTACAGCCAAAAGCAATGCAGTGGACCATTTCACGTCGAATATGCCAGGTAGATAGCACGCCTTGTGCACGACACGTGGATGTCATGCACCAACTGCGTCATCAACCACGCCTACGCTAACACTCTCTCTTTTTGCGGTGCTTTTCCTACGTTACAGAAGCAATGGAGGGAACTCAAAGTTTTCGAGTGCAGTCAAGATAAAAAAATCTTGTATTTGACCCCAACTTGAAAATCGTGGGAGTTCTCCTTTAAATAAATTAGTTGTTGCTTACCTCTACGGATGAGGCAAACCAACCAAAGTTAGACTACCCTCTAGTAACGCTGTCTTTAGCCAGGCTCTACCCTAGCTCTAGCTTTAGTCAAAAGTTGTCAAGTGGGCGGAGCCTAGCCAAGCAAGGCCTGGCCCACCCACTATCTGGAGGGCTCCGCCGGCCCTGAGATCAGAGATGTACGTTAGAACGTTTAAAAAGTTAAGAACGGTGGAAACCGTCGTGCTACTGTCTACAGACTGACGTTCTTTCGTGCGATTTTTTTCGTCTGGCATTATTCGAGAGAATTGGCGTTTTGTGAGATTGTTTGGCGTTAAAGGCGTCGTCGAGGCGTGTTTTAGCAGTTTACAAAGCACTCATCTGGACGCAGGAACAGTTTCCGCGAACTCCCTCGATCACCAGACCTCGTTATTTCGGCTACGCACTAAAGCTGCGCAGTTCTAGGAATGTTCCTCTAATTAATTTATTAAGGGGCATAGTCTCACGTAGCCAGATTCCTTGGCTGCGCGAGACTACGCCGTTATTCCCCCCGCACTTGTAGGTCGTGACGTCATCATAGGGCTTTTCGTTTTCACGTCACAATATGCGTCTTTTTATGGGGCCTCTTTTAATTAAGTGCCTCTGCTAAAATTTTGGTAATAGCATATTATGATTAATTGAGTAGTTTGATGTGACCATATTTGGTTTGTAACCACGCCCCTCCTCACGTGCCCGTCAATTTGATATTGATTCTGTGGCGCGCTACACAGATAGTATCATACAACCTGTGTTCTAATAGTGCCCTAACTGTGCCACTCATGCTTCACTAAATTAGTGTCCAGCCAGGGGGGAGATGACTGGCTGGACTCTTGAGCCTAGCCGTCCAGAAGTAAATTACTGTACTGTACCCTATCGATAGCGCATACACATGTACTCTCAGACTGCTGTGGCTTATAATAAATAAGCTCAAATTGTTGACTACACATTGCTTGGTTCCAACACTGATTCACTGTGGTCTTCAGTGCTGTTGCAGAAAAGCCACTAGAAGACAATGCAATAATCATCCAAAAGAATACGGCAACTGGAGGTGTCTAGTAATCTTAGTAGTTATTCATCCATGTGGACATGTTAAGCAATAACCGTTGGTTTCCTGTGTAGAGAAACTTGCACAAGTTGGTGGTCAGACTGACCACAGCAACACCAAAGTAGTATTCAAAATGTCGGCCATTGTACATCCCAAACTTCTGGTATGTCTGCTAATCTACATTGCTCCTACCAAAATGTCAAACATATTTTGTTTCTGTATATCAATTTTATATCTAAATTAATTATTTAAGGTGGAACATATAACATTAAAATTTATTATATTGTATTTTATATAAGAATTAAATTTGGTGTAAACACAAATCGCATTTAATAAACTACATATAAAATATAAAAATTAATAAATTATTGTAAAGTATATATAAAAATTTAAATTTGAACGCAAATTGAATTTAATAAAATATAGGATATGTATATATAAATTATATTTTGTACACATTATAAAAATATATAAAAATTAACAATTTATGTTTCACCTTAAACACGTTGTAGGCATGCAGTGTGTAAGTTGTTGACTGTTTGCCAGCGTGTTAGAGAAACAGCATACACACACGTTACCATCTTCGCCTTACCTGTATTAACGCGCGCGTGATTACACGTAAAGATCACATGACCGAAAACAAAGTTGCCATAGTAAGGCGAAGAGGTTTCACATGCTAGTGTCAAGAGTGTGGTCATGTGAGCACAACATGTATCTCTTCTACAGACCCGTTTGTCGTCAGCAATATGTTCTGATGGACAGTTTCCTGTGGTCACTGCTGTTGAGGTAATGTCTAGTCTACTCTAGTTCTAAGGTTGATCGAACTGTCCATTTGCATTTCTGCAATAGCTTGAAGCATTGATGGAGAAAGCTGCTTACGCCGGGGGATACATCGATTTGTATACAAAGGCAGTGGATAGGCTGGATAGACTTATTCAAGTGAGTTAACTATACAGTGAATGTCTCATAATTATCTCTCTGTCGCAGAGCCATATTAGCTGCTATACATTTTTTAAATTAATTAACGGAGGCATGGCTGTGCATGGACCAATGTTGGTGAGTCTGCCACTGTGGTAAGTAATAGGCATGCCATTATTTGTGCTCAAGTGTCAATGTTAACTTTGCATTGTAGAGTACAGTCAGACCTCGTTATTGTTACACTCTCACTTTCTGACAAGGTACTGTACACGTGAAACCAATTTTCATGGTCACTGTATTTGTTACCATAATCTGACAGTCACGTTAGTCTGACAGAAACCAGTGGGGCAAACGTGGTCAGAATAATGAGGTCTGACTGTACCACAACGTCTAGATTATGATTGGGGCCAGCTGTGTGAAATTTAAGTTTATACGAATGCAACCTATGCTTAATTAATATCAACAATCCTACTCTGTACTAATCCAAAGTGGTTGGCTACACTCCTGGCGACATTTCGTACATTATCTGTCAAAGTCGTGTAACTAGTTGTTTGACAAAAGAAATCAAGATCTAGAGAAGAACTATGCCGGCAGTGAGATCACCAATGCTCAAAGTCTAATGACTAGTTTAAAATGTGGCGTGTATATTACCTGAGGCATGAAGTGCAAAGGTCTAATGCACGTAATGTACGATGTAATGTACGTACGATGGACTGACTCGGTGATCCACTCTTCCCCCTGCATAACACGTGACCAATAAAATTAAACTTATTTTTGAATGAAGTGAAACACAGTAAGCTTTCACTGTGGGTTATGGCTTTGAGCATGCTGTTGTATTACGTCGACTCCTTTCAACAGAAGATGCTAGTGAATAGCAGCGATGCACGGGTATCACGTGACACGACGATGCATGCAGTGAACCAGAACCAGAATCACAAAATGTGAAGTACAGTGTACGTGCATGTAAAAGCTCATCTTTTCAAGGGGTTGTGGTATGGTATGTCTTACACAAGTCTGCTTTGTGCCTTGCCTAAGCAAGAAATGCAGGAGTTGTAGTATTCGCTAGCAATCAACTTGTATGATACACATGGCTGATGGAAGGAATTTAAAGTTGGGCGGTCTAACGCGCGTTAAAGGGGCATAATTTAACGCACGCTACCATTTTTAATTAACAGGACTTACTACTACTACAAAGTAGTGACCTTCAGGTAAGAGCATTCTCGTGTAACTTCAAAACTGAACACGACTGGCAGAAACCCTACAGTATTAGGTAAATCTCTAAATTTTCAGTGTTCATCAAATTGGTAGCCCGGGCGCTCCAGACAACCACAAAAATTGGATGGGCAACCAAATTGGTAGCCCAGGGACGACTAACAGATGTAGTGATTTGACGAACACTGTGTAACTATATTATTGTATTTAATTTAATCAGCTATTTCCACAACCGGAAGTAAGAGGCAAAACATATCTGGATAATGTCAAAATTTTGAAAGTGAGACCAGGCCATGGCCACCACGGCTCCATTGGCCATGATATATGTACGTACTTCGTGCGTATCGGTACACAATCTATTAGAGTTAAGCGTGTCGTTACAATGTTTGATGCTGTCATGGCCCGTTGTTCTATCAGATCTGTTGTATTCGTGCACGACTTCAGTTGGAAGAGTATCGTGTGTTGAATGCGGATGAATCAGTGTCGCCTAGAGTTGCACCGATAATCAGTTATCCGTTATCAACCGATATAGACATATCAGTTTTATATCGGAATCGGTATATCTTGGGTAGGTGCACGTCAATAGGTTGCTCATGCGTAGTCAGTCCGTTAGGGCCACACGAGTTGCGTGCATGTCAGCAAAGAAACAGAAGCCCCCATTTGACAAAGTGGCTGAGGACACAAGATTAGTGCTGCAAGGCTTGTGAAACACGAACATTAACGATTAGTTATAAAATATAATTATATCAGATATTTCCTATCGGCTATCAGTAAATCAGCCAAATACTCTTATCGGTGCAACTCTAGCGTAGTCTGCTACAGTTCGGAAGCAGTGTGTCTGACATGGTTGAGCGATTGTAGGCTGCATGGTTGTGTCGATTTGTGTAGGATGTAGAGGCCAGAAAGTTGAGTGTACTCATCGATGCTGAGTACAGTTACATGCAGCCAGCTATACGTGCTCTCGCTTTATACATGCAGTCGAAATACAACAAACAGCGTCCACTCGTTTACAATACTGAGCAAGCGTATCTGAAGGTATTCGATGTTTACTTTCACATGCATACGATGGCTTTAGGTTGTACACTACGACTGCTAGGAAGCTGTTGAAGTCAACAAAACAAATCTTCGAATTTCTGATCTGTCTGCGTTTCAATATGCTACCAAAGTTGTTCGAGGTGCTTACATGGACTCCGAGCGAGTTCTTGCAAAACGAACCAAAACGCCCGATCCGATCCATGCCACGTATGAAGATACGAACGTGGCGTACGATCGTGTGGTGAATGCCCTTCTGCAGCGTGCAGCTCTTTCTGAAGCTGGAGTGTTGGTTGCTACGCACAATGAGAGCTCGGTTGGCTATGCTGTAGGGAGGATGCAGGAACTGGGCATCGACAGGCAGAATGGGACCGTCAGTTTCGCACAGTTGATGGGCCTATGCGATCACGTCACGTTCAGACTCGGTGTGTTTCGTACTCGGCATACGTTGCATTATGTCTAGCAATTCATGTGTCGCATATGTACTGTACCAGGTCGAGATGGCTATCTGGCATACAAGGTTGTTCACTACGGGAACATCAAGAGTACTCTACCGTTCCTGTGCCGCCGGGCACAAGAAAACCGCATGGTTTCCAAAGGATTTCGTCGCGAGCAGGCGCTCATACAGAAAGAATTATCCAGACGCCAAACACTAACCTAACGGTCAGTGACAGATACAAAAACATTCTCAGTACAGACAGCCGTGCATGATTGCCATACATTATTAGACATTGATTTTCAATTACATATCATACAAAGGGTGTACCAAGTCTCGTTTGTGAGATAAAACACAATGAGCCCAACATGATTCTAGACAGAAATTAAGTCTCTGAACTCAAGCATCTCAATTAGGGGTGGAAACAGGGGCTGTCCCATGGTCCACTGGACACAACCCAACTGCCAAAGAGCAAACTGAAATTCGTCATTAATCCAGTCTCAATGCTGACACCTGTGCCCAATGAATAACCTGACACCAGACACTGAGAGCCGTATACAGACTAAGAGACTAACATCACAGCGGTATGACTAACCTTTTACTTAACAGCGCTCTACATGCTGCAGCTCACAAAGTCCACGTGACATTTAATGGATATGTCTCGATACCTTCGGGTGAGAATACTGTAACAGTGTTTACTCTACTCTTGCTGTCAGTTGTATCAACAAACGAAATAATGACCTGGGCCCCGTAGGTACCTAGCTACTGTAGTAATTTGTAAACTCCATGTGGCATTATATCTGAAGCCTGATAATGACAAGGGTACATAATTTTACTAAAAGAAATTGAATGGTCGAATACATGTGCGGGTCATGCAGCTCATATCACGGGTACATTCTTTGTATCAGTAGGTAAGCCCTTTGAAATCTTGTGAAAGTTGGGACACTCACCAAATGTTTTTGGATCCACCCCTGACAATGAATATCTCAGAAACAGCTGTATGAGTATGTCCCCAATCAAACACTAATTCAGAGAAGACGCACAACCAAAGACTTTATATTTCTATACGCTACTAATACAAACTAGTAAAGTCTCACACAATTAGTCTGCATACTAGAGTTGTTACACAACTTCATTGCCTGGTTCTGAGCTCAGACGTGGCTTAACCTATGACCTGCGGCGCATTTTCTCCTTGTTTTGTGTCAGTGCAGCTACTATGGTGACAATCAGCAAAGCTGCTGTCTGTGTAACCAATGATAATAGAGAGAGTGTATTGTTACTCATAAAAGAGATCAATGTAACTGTGTATGTATGAGTTAATGACAGCTAGTTGTGAAGAATCAGTTCTATTTGGGCTAACCTTCACGATTTTCGAAGCCAGCGTCGCTTCAATTCAGAGGTCATTAGCTCCCGCTCTCCAACGGTTCCCTCCATGACACTCCTGTTTTCCTCTGCACGTCTGCCCAGGTAGGGCATGACATCTGCGACTGGACCATATGGCATGTACTTGTATACATAATAGCCATGTTTTCCTGCCAGACAATATCGACTTTCAAATATCACGAATGAACACACCGATTACTGATCTACCCAGTAAATACGAGATGTGGTCTGACATTCCAAGAAGTTGAGCAAAACACACGTGTGGACTGTCGGGGTAGATACCCATTTTAGCCATACTGCAACGGAAGGAGTCTCTACTGTACACAGTGTAATGCAGTCCAGAAGAGATCATTTACCTTGCCAGCACAAAGTTGACCGTACGCTCATTGTGCGAAGCAACAATCAGACTACATCGCCCCGTTTTCACGAGATTCAATGCATGCTGAATATTTGTGTGGTAGCTGATCTCTGTATCGTTATATGTCTTGTGAATCGGGTTGCGATACTTGACCTTGTTTGCCCTGGCTATTTCTTGTACCATGTATGCACCCCGCACAAACTTAGCAGCAAAGTGAAAGCCCCGTTCTTCAGCCAATTGTGTATCCTCGGTAATCATTTGCTCTGAGTCCTGTCGGCATAATAGGTACATGCATATGGCAACAACCACACAGAATGCATTAATTAATAATACTCTGAGGTAGCACTGGTATGTCGAGTAGATGATCGGTTTCTCTGTATTGTACTTCTCCATTTGCTGAAGAACGAGCCACCGAATTGCCGACTGGAAGTATGTCTGCTCGGCATCATACATAACTCTGACTCCTGAGCTTACTGCTCGCTATGGTCAGTGCAAAATAATATTAGGCTTACACATGGCAACTCAACGTCTTGAGGTAAGAATAATTATTGTTCTACGTGGAAGAGAATAGACTCTCAAAAAGGGAGAACTGATAGTTGTGCATGACAATGGCTCTAATGCTAGTTTACCTCTGATAATTTTTCCATGCGATCGACAATTTTCTGAACTTGTCTTTGTTCTTGGTCAGACAACACGTCGAGTATGTTACGATGATGACCTTGTTTCTATAGCAGCACATTCAATACTAACTAAAAACACTAGAAACTATTATCACAGTCGAACCAATAATGCATGAAAGATCACTAACATGTTAATATCGAATTGCACGAAGGGCTCACAGGGAAAGGACATATAGTTTACTATAATATATATATATATATATATATATATATATATATATATATATATATATTACACACACGCACACACACACACACACACACACGCGCGCCCGTGTACCCACCACTGTGGGTACACTCAAAACTAAACCTAAACACCAAAGAATATACGGTCATTACTGTCTATAGCTAATCTATATAGCAACATCTTGGCATTGTAGGACCACAATTTAACAGACAGTTGTTCATGAAGATTTCTAACAGCTTTACTGACTGTCACATTCCCTTAAAAGACAACTTTCATGCAATAGTCTTAATGACACCATGACTGTGTGGTGACCTGAGGCCCAAGGATTCGCAGACCAAGGGATGAACAACACCGCCAGCTGTTGTTACATGACTTTCCTGACAATCGACTGCTTCCTGCTCTCCTGTCTCTGCAGCAGCACCAGCATGGTGTGCCACTTGAACAAGACAGCGGCTGCAGAGAATTTCTCACTGTAATGTAGATTGTCCTTGATCAAAATCAGGGTGAAATATATCAACTACATATGCCCCAAGTACCCAAACATCCCCGCCACAAGTACCCAAACATCCCCACCCCAACCCTAACTACTGTGCAATCAGGAAAATCCCACAAATCAAACAGCCTAAGATCAGTCTACTGTACAAAAGTTTGACGTTATATTGCCACAGTTGCACAGACAACTGCTCCATTTAAGTTCGAGTAAGCTTGAGCAAAGGGTACATGGTTCATCGATGAGACTTTCGAGGCAATGGTTTTCAGCGTCTCTAGACTTGAAGGAAACCAGTGTCCTAGATATGTACCTATAAATTAAAGTATTTATAATACTTTCATTACAACAATAAGCAAAGCATTGCTAACAACATCATAACCATTCTCTCTCCTGATTGTAACTAAAAATATCAGATGTCTTCTAACAGATCTTATCTGACATGTAAGCCTTAGATTGCCCTTGTCCTACAACAGACGTCTACATGTTGTGTAGATACAGCACATGCGATTTTCCATGCACACAAGAGATGTAAATATAATAATGATGATCAAATGACATTAACAACAAAAACGTTTGCAAGTCATTGATTTCTCTGTTCCGAATCAGTGTGTACCAAAATATTAGCACATGTCTCTTGAACAGCACGTAATAGGGTGATACGTTTACACATAAACTTACACATATGGTGTACAACAAACTGTAGACACTACATTTCCAACCTTTGTTAGCGAGTACATCTTTGAAGACACGTGCCTCTACGCACATCACAGAAACTATAGTGACACTCCTTCCCAGCCCAACAACTGAATAGTCATACAAGAATTTGCAGCTCACCGAGAGCTGTTACTTTGACACAAGCAATACCACTGCCATCCTCACACACTAAAGCAAACGAGAGTCACCACCCATCACTCGACCATTCACAGATCACCAACAAATGTCACAAACAATTACCTCACACTGTACAGCCGTATGCCGTTTTAGCAGACTAACGTTATACCCAAAGGTATAACAGAATGCCAGCATTCTAGGAAGGTTACTCACCAATACTAATTCCGGTACTACATTTGAACATATTCAAACAGAGCTGCAATCAGCATGTAATGCATATCATCGTCCACTTAACAACGAAATGAATATGCACGTGGAAATTGTCTTGCTTGGACTGACATCAGCTACACTTCTTGGTGATATTTTCCAACTGCTGTAGGTGACCTCTTACTACTAAGTGGTCTTTACACAAATTCCACAGAAACCAAAACTTGACAACCCTAACTACTTGTTATACCACGCATGGTCACGTGATGTGCGACCAGTCTTGAGCGCGTATTGAAATGGTGCATATGACGTATTAGTTACTTCCGGTTAACTTAATATCGCACTCTCACTTATACTTATACACGTCACGTGACCATTGTATAAATAACTTATCGTATGACTAGCATGCTATATGCCTTTTACTGTACCAGCACTCAGAATGGGGTTAGAGCCCTCGTGCTGGTAAAAGCCTTATAGCACGCTAATCATATGATAACCTATACCTATTTGACCCTAGACTTATAATAGTTTGATCTCACAGTATTCTTCGACACCTAAAAATCACCAATTGTGATTACTTCTCTTTAGATGATTTCTCTTACAGATGAGACTACCAATGTTCTATGTCCAAGTGTATCATTCAGCAGTAGTGTACATGTATTGATAGTTTGAATACTGTACACCTACATGTACTGATAGTTTGAATACCCTACACCTACATGTACTGATAGCTTGAATACCATACACCATTGATACTATACTATCTTATACAGTCCAGTGTTCAAAATTTTATGGCCGACGTAGTCGTCATCTTGGCATCCTCACAAAATTTTCAGTCATCAAGGAGTTTATGACTTTTACATATATTCACTACTATATCAAATAATTATACTTATTGTTTTGGCAAGTCTACGAAAAAAAATCCCAGGACTCACAGATGTCACTCTCGGTCTGACCTGAGTAGTTTCACCATTCTACTCCACAGCATGAAGACAAAATATATCGGGTCCACCATAACTTGAGTGACTTTGGTGTCAGGATGACAACCTTGCTGGTATAATTGGTCGTCACATGAACTCAGTTAGTCATCAAATGACAACGTGATGGCCACTATTTCGAACACTGAATACCCCCGTCCTTTGCCTTAGGATATGGCATGTCAACTTTGTTCCATATAGGAACACGTTGGTAGATCTGCTAAAACTTGACAATAATGGTATGTATACATGTGAGGTAATAAGACACAAATAGCAACTGTTGCTGTATAGATAGCTATATACATACCATATTTCCATGAATAATGCCCCGTGCTCAAAAATTGTGCCCCACTGGGGTAGTATTCAAACCCAAATAGATGTATGTGCCTCTATCAATGTGTACAGTTGAGATGAAATAAACACCCAGATAGAACCACTGAGTGACAATGAAATTCAACATATTCTACTCAAGTGAAAGTGAAAGTAGCTAGGGGGCAACTGCAAGATTAGATTAGGTTGTTTGTGTAGTGTGATGGTATGCAAAGGAACAATGCAACAGTCTCTGTGCTTGCAAACTAATAATGGCCCATGCTCAAATTGTGCCCCATGCTCAAATAATGCCACATGTTTCAGAACTATAAAATGGGGCACTATTCATGAAAATACGGTAATATAATTTTGGCCATCTTTAAATAACAACAACTAGATCCACACTACTGTTAACTCCATACCCGAGGCATCTATACACTGAAGAAAGATGTTGACGTTCTCATTGCATTTGTCTTCTCCTTCATAAAAGTACGAACGAGCGCTCGGAGGAGGACTCCTTCGATCGGCAAACTCTTCGTATCCCTTATACCGCTTAATGTCAGAGTCAACCACACTTTCTTCGATTTCGACATTCTCCCTATAAGATGAGAAAATCGTTATGAGCAACTACTGCCTGTTTATGGTGGTTTGCTGCAGACCCCATGGATTTTTTTATCGTCTCTGATGGTAGATCTTCTTCCACCGAGTAGTCCAAAATAGACCTGATGCCCAACTTTTGGTACTGATCGCGCACCAATATGACCTCACGAAGATCTTCACCTGCTACGAAATGACCATAGAAGGTCATCTTCATCAGTTTACTGAACAGCCATTGAGGTAACATCTGCTGACCCCAACTATTCAACTACAATGATCAATGCATAATAACAAACTGTACACATAAATTCTGGAAGGTAACCCAGGGCCGGCGGAGCAGGGTGTGCCAGATAGGCCAGGTGGGCCATGGCCTACCCAACTTTTGAAAATGGGACTTCTGCCAACAGAATTTTAGCAAGACCTTCCAGAAGTATTGGTTCATGCGATTAAATGAAATTAGCTATATGTACATTCACTGTGGGCGGGGCTTGGCCATGCAAGACCTGGCCCACCCAATGTCTGGAGTGCTCTGTCGGCCCTGCAACAAAGCAGATATATAGTCATGCCAGCATACAGATAAACAAACAAGCCAACAAGCAGAAAGACATGTAGTCACAGTCACAAAAAGTCCCAGTTATTGGGTAAACCCAGACCCTTTCTTGCCTCACGTTTGCAGCCTACAAAAACTTAGATAAACTAGATCCAGTGGCATCACTACACAAAGGCCAGGGGAGGCCACAGCCTCCAATATTAGTAGGTGTAGCCATTTAGACTATAGGCAAGGTCTCATAAAAGTTAAAACTCCAGCAGCAGGCCTCCCCAATTTTGAAGTTCCAACAATGCCCTTGCTAAATCACACACGGTTGTTTATCTTAATTCCACATTGCTGGCAATTACTTTGTCTCTTACATCGGCCACGTATGCCAACCAAATCAAGAGAGGTAATTAAGTTACAACATCAGTTGTACACTATCATTGCAATGCGAGTAAATAATTTAAGCTCAATATTACAGATTGACGATGGACACAATCAGCCCTTAGCACCACCTTTAATTAAATACGTTCATAATTTGAAAACTCTCAATATTATGCCTTCAGATTTAAGAGACCCGAGCCTCAATATTGACCACATTCCGTATTAACAGATGCTCAGATTTTGTTTTCCACTAATCAATCACTACTCAATTGCAAGACCAATGCTTGATGACACTCCACATTTGCCTACTATTCCAGTAGCATCTCTAAACAATCAATGTTTATCTTTACCACTTGGCTACAGCAACCGCAATCCAAGTCCATGACAATATGTAGAAAACTAACTTTACTGCCTATCATAAATAATAATTTTGATAGATACACCAATCAGAAGCAGTAATACCAAACCATCTTAGAAATTCTTTGATGACAATGGATCAATACATGTTGTAAGCAAGTTTAATATTAACAACAATCAGACTTTCACTTCAATAATATGGCATAAGTGCCTTCTAAATATGCAGGGTCGGCGAAAACGGGGAGAAGGCAGGGGTAGGCAGGGGAATGAAGGGCGGCTGCCCCTCCAATACTGGGCGCTGTGTGATGGGACGTTATTTCAGTAAATGATGATCAAAGAAAATACTTTGGAAGTTGTTGCTTGCAAGTAGAAATAATGGATGGTGTTGCAGTTGACTCGCTTGATACACATTGTTGTGATTTGTGTGCATGCTGCTCTGGCTACTTCTGTTACAGATTAATAATCAATGACAAACCAACCAAATCAAAATGGCGGTGGTCTGTGTTTGCAAAATTTGCGCGCACACACACACACACACACACACACACACACACACACACACACACACACAAACACACCCACACACACACCCACACACACACACACACACACACACACACACACACACACACACACACAATCCAAAGGAGCTTCCGCCACCCTTATGATGTAAAGACTTCACTTCAACCATGAGAGAAAAAGTCAAGTAAAAGAAAAATCTCTAACAACATGACATGGGGAATTCGTAAAAACTATCTCAGTAAAGATTGAGAATACACTAACAAGCAACTAGAAAACTCCACGAAAATCTACACTGAATCCGTGCTAACGCCTCTACCTAGTGTTAAACACAACAAACGGAAGTATTGAATTCACACCGAAAACAAAACATTGAAAGCACAACCCATATCTCACAAACGGATATTTTTTCACTAACACCCGGAAAAAGACATTGAAATCATCACAAATACTCTCACTTCTATCTTCGACTACAACTACGGTTGTAGACAAACCTTGGCATGATTGTCGACCAGAAAGTTTACAGAGCAGAGTTTGAGTACGACCAAGGAGCGCAGGAGAGCCCAGGAGCTTTTCCATTCGTACGCAGTTCGTCCGTCATGAAAGTCCGGTACTACGATGTCGCGGCCACTATTCGCTGTACTCAGAGCGCACACCGTTCCTGAAATGCCGTCAACGGACGAATTTCGAAACAGCCGGTGGCCTGCTGATACCCTCCGGACGGCATTCATGTCATAACCCTGTCACAGTGCGAAAAGTATTTACATTGTAGCCCGTATGCGGTCACTACGGTACAGTATGCGCATGCAGTTGGGACTCCAAGCTACAGACACCGTAGAGAGGCGACACACAACGACACTCTAGGGCACCATCGAAACGTTACAAAAACATGCCAAAATAGAAAAAAACTCTAACGCATGTGCAGAATAGGTAGGTGTCGTGCGTAGCGTCAGGAGGCTCTTCAACCTTTGTAGGCGTGTCTAGCAAAAGCGCCATGTTTCCGTCACGTAACCAAACAGAGAGCTCAATATTAATCAAGTGTAGTGTCTTGACGATGATGCTGTTTGATGAAACACATTAGCATTTCGGTATGATGAACAGAAGCCAGTGTGGAAAATGTCGTGACAGTTGAAGTGCGCATATCCATGCATCACACTTTCCCGCAATGGTAGACGTCCACGCTACGAAGTAAAAAAGGAAAAATGGGGTGTGGCTTTGCAGTGTGATTGACCAGCCCCTCCACACTTGAGGACCACGCTACGCCGGTGGGCGTCCTGGCACTTACATGTGTACAACGAAGCTGCCATCGAGAGAAAGGAAGGAGCATGCCATGCTTCTGTCAGCCTGATCCAGAATCTGAAGATGAGGTGGGTTTTAGTAGCCTGTACAATCAAGGGTGAAGCAGCGCGCCGAAGCGGTTCTTTTCGAACGCGGTTCGTCTATCACGGAAGTCCTGTTGGTATGCGATCTCGCGGGCACTATATGTACTACTCAAAGCACAAACCGTTCGCGAGATGCCGTCGACAGATGAATTCCGGAACAACCATTGGCCTGACGACACTCTCCGAATGGCACTCATGTCACAAGCACGACCGTCTCACAGAACGAACTGACTCAAGCGCGCGTAGGCTGATTTATTAACGGAATAGTGCGATCAACTAAACGCACCGTGAGACGTCATCGTGACGTTATTCTGTAATTATGTTTGACAGTTATGTTAAAGACTTCTAATAAATTGCCGCAATTATTCAACTAAAACCTGCAGTCTATAGATCTAAACCAATACATGTACGAACTGCATGAATCGCGAAGATTGCGGGGGAAGACACACTTGCAGACGATTTTAGAGACAATATTCCTACACCATGCACAATCTTTTGGAAAGCGATACAGCTTGTACCTTTTTTCAGTTGTATTTCTGCATCCCCAAGTGCAACAGCAAGGCATTCTGTAAGCAGTGACTAGACAAAGCAATAATCTCTTCTATTCCTGGATCCGTTCAATGTACAACTGGACACAAAATGGTGTCCATAATATCACGTGACCACATGGTCATGTTGCAACTCTATATATACGGTTCTGGGCGTAGCCATTGGGAAGAATTTGAGATAATCGCATAATGACGAGTGTTGCTGTTGCTATAGCTATGTACAGACATGGGCATAATTATGGAGTCGCCCTGAGCATGTGACTTAGATTTAAAAATTATTGGACTTTCTCAGACACTGCAAGTACATGCATCTACAGTGACAGCTGCACTTTTTAGTAAATTAAAGCAAGTCATAATAGTAAGGTAATGTCTCTGATTGTGCCATCCTCATATCTGAGATTGGAGGTGATGTTTGACCTGTTGAGATTGATACACGACTGCTTCTTGCATGCTGTCAGTTCAACCAGTAAATTTGAAAGTTAATAATCAAAATCATTTCCAAAAACTTCTAAACAATAAAATGACTTTGTTTATGTCAGAAGACATACTCAAAGATTAAATAGATACTATATGTTTCAGTTTACTTGCATATTGTGAGTCTGCTCTTGTGACATCACAACATGGACGCGGGTTGAACATGGTAATGCATGGCGGCGGTGGTTAGTCTGGTCGTTCTCTTAACCTTTTTGTTGCTACGGGTTGTCAAAACATCCAATCAGAACAATATAAATACCCAAATAGCATGATTTGATGTAGAATCAGTGGGCCAGCAGGTGTATTCACAAATCTTCAGTGTACTTTTTTGATTTCCATGCCTTAGCTGATATGGGGGCTGGCTCCATAATTATGCCCATGTCTGTACCTGTATGTGGTGGTTGCAGACACACTATATTGCAATCTGCAAACAGTTGTCTAATAATTTATATATTTATTAGCTCTTCGGACGACAATGCGACACCCTACGAGGAAGATATTCCCGTTGGTGTTGACAGCAATGATACTCTGTAAGTACAACAGTTTTATATGTACTAATCGTATCATTTCTTTGCGATACACTGTTTATTAAAACGTTTCATAAGTGTTTTGCAAGTTTGAACGTTAGCTGTTGTGAATGCACGTATGTTGTGTTGCTATGGTTAATTACCCAGATGTGTTAGTTACAGGGTGCGTTTGAATACTAGTTCTAGAACTGGAATTGGCGGCGAGCAAAGTCCTATAGTGTTCGATTGGTAGTTCTAGCAGTTCTGCATAGCGATCTGGAATTATTGGAACTGTCACGCCGTAAATGCAAATATTCCCAGAAGTTACTGAAGTGAAATGGTGGGTACAGATGCAGAGGCCATTGTGGACCTTCTTGTTGGTTCTAATGCACTTGTGGCGATCATTGGCTTGGCAAATACCAGAAGAAACGACATTTGGAACTGATTACACACAGTGACTTTGTTGGCGAGCAGCTCCAAAAAACTGAAAAGCTAAAGCACTGCTGATGTTCGAACAGACTACAACAAGTGGAGTAGAAACGCTACTCTACTTCTTATTGACGCTTACTGGAAGTATGAGCTTTTGCGCATGCTCAACTTGCTGACAGTTCTACGCGTTTGTTTGCTAGCAAGAGTTCCAACAGTTCTAGCAGTTCCAGTTTTGGAACTAGTATTTGAACACACCCACAGACCTAGTAATCATGCAAACAGTTTCTATTATTTTATATATTTCTTAGCCCTCTTTCACCTCAGCATCATTCTGTATCACATGCTTCATCATCTCCTGCTCCTTGTCTTGCTTCTTCGTCATCGCTGTCAACACGTCCTTGTCAACAACGTCAGCATCCGAATCCTCACACACAACCAGATCATCATCGTCCTCATCCTCACAATTTGTCTGATTCCAAGTCTGAGCCAGCTGCACCTGTCGATTGCCGCACTGATCCACTGGACATCCAGGCTTTGTCTCATTATCCACCTGAGGATAATTATCAATTGAATTTGCCTCAATTTCAGCCATTGAGACAACCTGGATTCTACCCTCCCGAAGATTATCCAACCGACGCCCTCGGCTGCTTCAAACTGTTCTTTACCGATGAAATGCTAGAGACTATCAGAACGTATGTGTTTGATGACTTTCCTATGCGTTTCGGTTTGTCTTTATGTTATAACATTTTTTAGAAACAGCAACATCAACGGTGAAGACAATTGCAAAAAGTCATTCTGAGGAAAATCAGGAGGACGCCGAGGGGAGGAGAGATTTCATCCAGTGACGCTTGCAGAGATGAACTCATTCTTAGGGCTCGTGATTTACATGGGAATTGTAAAGGTATACGATAACAAAATCCTTTAGTACATTCCTTTTTATGTAATTGTAAATATCGGTAGGTCCCCAAGCTCTCTGAATACTGGTCCACATCTTTTCCATTTCACGGATTGTGGGCCAGAAGGTTCATGTCTCGCAATCGTTTTGACACGATCCTATCGGTCCTACAAGTGGAGAATCCTTGCACCGACAAGGACCGAGAGGTTGATCCATTGAGGAACGTACGCGGTCTAGTCAACGCTATACATCACAATTGTATGCTCTATGGTCAGCCTCATGCTCGTGTCTCGCTTGACGAACGAATGGTCAAGGCTAAAGGCTGTTTTGGCTTTAGGTATGTAGAGATTTCTATCATAAAGATGAGGCATTTACTAAATTTGTTTTTCTGTTATTAGGCAATACATGAAAAACAAGCCTGTCAAGCAGGGAGTGAAGTTGTATTGCGTATGCGATAGCATATCGGGCTACACATACAACTTCGAGATCTACACGGGCAAGGAGACGTGTCAATCATCAGTGGCGGCGACAGCAGCAACAACTACAACAGCAACAGCAGCAACAACATCAGCTGCAACGACAACACCATCGGCTGGCTCGGATTGGAAGTGACGGAAGACGACACATCAGGCAGCGGATGACACAAGCGTGATCCATCGTACAGTCATGCGTATGATGGAGCCACTCCTTGATCAGGGGTACACCGTATACACCGATCAATACTATACATCGGGACCTCTGTTCAAGGAGCTTTACAGTCGGGGTACAATGGCCTGTGGTACAGTCCAGATAAACAGGAAGGGTGTTCCTGACGAACTGAAGAACACGCGAGAGTTTGGGAGATCTCCAAGCGGTAACCACACATGCGTGTACACACACACACACACACAGTGACACAAACACACACACACACACACACACACACACACACACACACACACACACACACACAAACACACACACACACACACACACACACACACACACACACACACACACACACACACACACACACACACACGCATGCACACACATCTATTAGCAAATACAATTCAGATTTGTTTAGGTTCATTTCGTTACAAACGCGACGGTCCACTCTGTACCATCCAATGGGTGGACCGCAGCGTAGTCACACTAATGAGCACCCTTCATGCTGGACACCATCATACTCTTTGCACAAGATACACCAAGGATCACGTAAAGTATGATGGGTGTTGCAGGATCACTATTTCCAGACCTGAGGCAATTTCGGACTACAACAGCCACATGGGCGGAGTTGATAAATCCGACCAAATGATAAAATACTACGAAGTTCTCCACAAGAGCCTCAAGTACTGGAAGAAGATCTTTCTGCACATGATTGACTTGGTCGTCTTTAACAGCTACATCATGTTTACTGCTTTACAGGAACAACATCCTCAAGATGAACGTCTCAAGAGGAGAGGGCAGTATAGGCAGAAAGACTTCAGGTGTGAGCTTATCCGAGGGTTGGCAGGAATCGATCTTCACGAGCCTGTACCACAATTTTGTTCGACGACCAAAAGGATAGTACAGGTTCAACCGCAACAACATCAACAACAACATCAACAACTGCTGGAACAAGTACAGCAACTACAAAAACAGCAAGAACAAATGCAACAACAAGAAATACAACAGCAACAACAACTGCAACGAATGCAACAACAACAACAGCAACAAGTGCAAATACAACAGCAGCAAATGCGACACGTTTTAGAACAACAACAAATACAACATCAACAACAAATGCAACTACAACAACAACAAATGCAACGACAACAACAACAAATACAGCAACAACTACTACAACAACTTTTAAGACAAGAACAACAACTGCGACAACAACATCAACCTCCACCATCACCACAACAACAACAAGATCCACATGAACAGCCAAACCCTCGGTATAGCTCACACCTCCCGATTGTAACAGAGCGGTTAGTACGTTGCATCGTTTGCTATTCTGAAGACAGAAAGCACACAAAGACGAGATATCGGTATCAAGAATGCAACGTACCCCTCTGTGTGTCATCCGCCGAGAGACAGTGCTTTTGCACTTACCATTCTTGACTATACATATATTTGTATATGTATTGTGTATGGCAGGGTCATAGGAGCCGGTCTGGTCCGGCATGACTGGACCACTTTTTGAGTGAACTTTACCAAAGGCCTATTTTAGGCCTGTAGTAACAGGTCCGGTTTGGCTGAAATATCTCTCAAAAACTGTACGTGTGACAATTGACTATTGTATGAAACTTACTGTTGAAAATAATTGAAACAGCCCTATGAAACTAAAGACTGTAGTCTCTTGACGTGCTATATTTAGATCACACTCTCTTAACGCGCGTTAAGCCTGACCACTTTTGTGCCTGTATACTTATTTCTTATGTTATTGTATGTATGTATGTATATATGTTATATGTAATATTTTAGGTTGAGTGACATATCATTATCATTCTTCATTAATTAATTAAATGAGATGTATTTAGTTAAATAATACAAGAAATGAATTTTGATATTGTAGTACACCATGAGTATTGCAGAGTTTTGCCGCTCCGCAATTATATACTTCAATTTCTATTATGCTACATATAGTAGTGTGCTGCGGTGACTGTACCCTCGGGGGCCCCCCAAAATGTAGGTTTTGTCAACAAAAATTGTGCGCAAAGTAGTTGACCTAGAAAGGTATTGGGAAGCGCGTGCAGTTGTACAGTGTTCCTGAGCTACGTACAATCAGGATCGTTAGTAGAATCTGATCGACAGAGACCGACATTTCTAACTACGACTATTATTTCAATATAATTAATATTTACCTAATATCATAAATGTTAACGACGACTATTATTTCAATATAATTAATATTTACCTAATATCATAAATGTTAACGACGACTATTATTTCAATATAATTAATATTTACCTAATATCATAAATGTTAACTACGACTATTATTTCTATCTGTAGCACACTACATACTCTAGGTAGCATAATAGAAATTGAAGTATACATAAACTCGAAATGCTGCCCTTGTGGTAACACAGTTGCTAGGTTTGGGGACCATCTACTGGGATGTAGTCAAGGACAAAGCTTTACAACAAAACGTCATGATGTTGAAGTTATACAGCGAAGTGGTGTATAACGCACTACTTACAGATGATTCTCGTTGTCGTAGGGAGGCAAGCAACCAAACAAGACCAGGAGATGTTTACCATTCCGATTTCGAGCACGGTTTGCCTGCCTACTTTGACTTATCGGTACGAAGCTCTTTACAACCGTCTTTTCTCACTCAAGCGGCAAGTCATCCAGGTGCAGCATCTGAAGCTGGAGCTAGGGAGAAGGACGAACGGCATCACCTAAATGTATACGTCCAGCACAGGCAGCATTTTTCATCCGCTCGTGGTTGAGACTCTGGGTCTTTGGACAGTTTGTAGCCTTCAAGTGCTCAAGATCATAGCACGTAGAGCTTCATTAACTAAACATTAAGCCAATCTGTTTGTCATTTCCATCAGTAACTCTCTCCTAGCTAAAATGATATTAGCTAGATGTAGTTTAGATGGTACGGCTAGCCCTTGTGGGACCTATAAAAGTGTGAAAATATATATAATTAAAATATATATCTGGACAGCTTTTAGCCTTCAAGTGCTCAAGATCATAGCACGTAGAGCTACATTTAAACATAATGTTTCAATTAGCCAATCTGTTTGTCATTTCCATCAGCAACTCTCTACTAGACTGTGGTGTAGCAATGCTAAAATGATATTAGCTAGATGTAGTTTAGATGGTACGGCTAGTTCCTTGTGGGACCTATAAAAATATACATAATAAATATATACATATATAGTAGTTATTTAATCTCCTCTATTTTCAACAGTAAGTCAACTGTCACAAGTACAGTTTTTGAGAGATATTTCAGCCAAACCGGACCTGTTACTACAGGCCTAAAATAGGCCTTTGGTAAAGTTCACTCAAAACGTGGTCCGGCCATGGCCGGACTAGCCCTGGACCAGCTCCTACGACCCTGCCATACACAATACATATACAAATATATGTATAGTCAAGAATGGTAAGTGCGAAAGCACTGTCTCTCGGCGGATGACACACAGAGGGGTACGTTGCATTCTTGACACCGATATCTCGTCTTTGTGTGCTTTCTGCCTTCAGAATAGCAAACGATGCAACGTACTAACCGCTCTGTTACAATCGGGAGGTGTGAGCTATACCGAGGGTTTGGCTGTTTGTGTGGACCTTGTTGTTGTTGTGGTGGTGGGGGTGGAGGTTGATGTTGTTGCTGCAGTTGTTGTTCTTGTCTTAAAAGTTGTTGTAGTAGTTGTTGCTGCATTTGTTGTTGTTGTCGTTGCATTTGCTGTTGTTGTAGTTGCATTTGTTGTTGATGTTGTATTTGTTGTTGTTCTAAAACGTGTCGCATTTGCTGCTGTTGTATTTGCTCTTGTTGCTGTTGTTGTTGTTGCATTTGTTGCATTTGTTGTTGCTGTTGTATTTCTTGTTGTTGCATTTGTTGTTGTTGTCGTTGTACTTGTTGTTGTAGTTGCTGTACTTGTTCTTGCAGTTGTTGCTGTTGTTGCGGTTGAACCTGTACTATCCTTTTGGTCGTCGAACAAAATTGTGGTACAAACTCGTGAAGATCGATTCCTGCCAACCCTCGGATAAGCTCACACCTGAAGTCTTTCTGCCTATACTGCCCTCTCCTCTTGAGACGTTCGTCTTGAGGATGTTGTTCCTGTAGGGCAGTAAACATGATGTAGCTGTTGAAAACGGCTAAGTCAATCATGTGCAGAAAGATCTTCTTCCAGTACTTGAGGCTCTTGTGGAGAACTTCGTAGTATTTTATCATCTGGTCGGATTTATCGACTCCGCCCATGTGGCTGTTGTAGTCTGAAATTGCCTCAGGTCTGGAAATAGTGATCCTGCGACACCCATCATACTTTACGCGATCCTTGGTATATCTTGTGCAAGGAGTATGATGGTGTCCAGCATGAAGGGTGCTCATTAGTGTGACTACGCTGCGGTCCACCCATTGGATGGTACAGAGTGGACCATCGCGTTTGTAACGAAATGAACCTAAACAAAACTGAATTGTATTTGCTAATAGATGTATTTGCTAATAGATGTGTGTGTGTGTGTGTGTGTGTGTGTGTGTGTTTGTGCACGCATGTGTGTGTGTGTCACTGTGTGTGTGTACACGCATGTGTGGTTACCTCTTGGAGATCTCCCAAACTCTCGCGTGTTCTTCAGTTCGTCAGGAACACCCTTCCTGTTTATCTGGACTGTACCACAGGCCATTGTACCCCGACTGTAAAGCTCCTTGAACAGAGGTCCCGATGTATAGTATTGATCGGTGTATACGGTGTATCCCTGATCAAGGAGTGGCTCCATCATACGCATGACTGTACGATGGATCACGCTTGTGTCATCCGCTGTCTGATGTGTCGTTTTCCGTCGCTTCCGAGCCGAGCCAGCTGATGGTGTTGTCGTAGCAGCTGATGTTGTTCCTGCTGTTGTTGTTGCTGCTGTTGCTGTTGTAGTTGTTGCTGCTGTCGCCGCCACTGATGATTGACACGTCTCCTTGCCCGTGTAGATCTCGAAGTTGTATGTGTAGCCCGATATGCTATCGCATACGCAATACAACTTCACTCCCTGCTTGACAGGCTTGTTTTTCATGTACTGCCTAATAACAGAAAAACAAATTTAGTAAATGCCTCGTCTTTATGTTAGAAATCTCTACATACCTAAAGCTAAAACGGCCTTTAGCCTTGACCATTCGTTCGTCAAGCGAGACACGAGCATGAGGCTGACCATAGAGCATACAATTGTGATGTATAGCGTCGACTAGACTGCGTACATTCCTCAATGGATCAACCTCTCGGTCCTTGTCGGTGTGAGGATTCTCCACTTGTAGGACCGATAGGATCGTGCAAAAACGATTGCGAGACATGAACCTTCTGGCCCACAATCCGTGAAATGGAAAATATGTGGACCAGTATTCAGAGAGCTTGGGGACCTACCGATATATACAATTACATAAAAAGGAATGTACTAAAGGATTTTGTTATCGTATACCTTTACAATTCCCATGTAAATCACGAGCCCTAAGAATGAGTTCATCTCTGCAAGCGTTACTGGATGAAATCTCCCTTCCCCTCGGCGTCCTCCTGATCTTCCTCGGTATGCATTTTTGCAACTATCTTCACCGTTGATGTTGCTGTTTCTAAAAAATGTTACAACATAGAGACAAACCGAAATGCATAGGAAAGTCATCAAACACATACGTTCTGATAGTTTCTAGCATTTCATCGGTGAAGAAGAGTTTGAAGCAGCCGAGGGCGTCGGTTGGATAATCTTCGGGAGGGTAGAATCCAGGTTGTCTCAATGGTTGAAATTGAGGCAAGTTGAATTGATAATTATCCTCAGGTGGATAATGAGGCAAAGCCTGGATGTCCAGTGGATCAGTGCGGCGATCAACAGGTGCAGCTGGCTCAGACTCAGAATCCAACGAATTGCAAGGATCAGGCCGACGATGATCTGGTTGTGTGTGAAGATTCGGATGCTGACGTTGTTGACGAGGACGTGGTGTTGACAGCGATGACGAAAAAGCAAGACAAGTAGCAGGAGATGATGAAGCAGGTGATACAGAATGATGCTGAGGTGAAAGAGGGCTAAGAAATATATAAAATATTAGAAACTGTTTGCATGATTACTAGGTCTGTGGGTGCGTTCGAATACTAGTTCCAGAACTGGAACTGCCAGAACTGCCAGAACTGTTGGAACTATTGCTAGCAAACGAACACTTGAAGTAGAGTGGCGTTTCTACTCCACTTGTTGTAGTCTGTTCGAACATCAGCAGTGCTTTTGCTTTCAGTTTTTTGCAGCTGCTCACCAACAAGGTCACTGTGTGTAATCAGTTCCAAACGTCGTTTCTTCTGGTATTTGCCAAGCCGATGGTCACCACAAGTGCATTAGAACCAACAAGAAGGTCCACAATGGCCTCAGCATACCCGCCATTTCATTTCGGTAACCTCCGGGAAGTTTTGCGTTTACGGTGTGACAGTTCCAACAATTCCAGATCGCTAAGCAGAACTGCTAGAACTACCAATCTAACGCTATAGAACTTTGCTCCCCGCCAATTCCAGTTCTAGAACTAGTATTCAAACGCACCCTGTAACTAACACACCCGAGTAATTAACCATAGCAACACAACATACGTGCATTCACAACAGCTAACGTTCAAACTTGCAAAATACTTATAAAACATTTTCATAAACAGCGTATCGCAAAGAAATGATACGATTAGTACATATAAAACTGTTGTACTTACAGAGTATCATTGCTGTCAACACCAATGGGAATATCTTCCTCGTGGAGTGTTGTATTGTCGTCCGAAGAGCTGATAAATATATAAATTATTAGAAAACTGTTTGCAGATTGCAATATATTGTGTCTGCAACCACCACATACAGGTACATAGCCATAGCAACAGCAACACAGTTGTTATGCACATAACTCAAATTCTTCCCAACGGCTACACCCAGAACCGTATATATAGAGTTGCAACATGACCATTTGGTCACGTGAGATTATGGACGCCATTTTGTGTCCAGTTGTACATTGAACGGATCCGGGAATACAAGAGATTGTCGCTTTGTCTAGTCACTGCTTGCAGAATGCCTTGCTGTTGCACTTGGGGAGGCAGAAATACAACTGAAAAAGGGTACAAGCTGTATCGCTTTCCAAAAGATTGTGCAAGAAGAAAGATTTTGGAGGCGAAAGTGAGGCGACTTGTTGGGTGTCATCTCCTACGAGCTCATTTCTCTGCGAGGTAATGTAGAAGGCATGAAAACTTTTAGAGAGCTGTTGTTTCTTTACTCGTTTGCTTTTAGGCTCATTTTGACAAGTCTCAATTCGAGAATTGCATGCAGAGCCGACAGGAAGAGAAAGAGCTGAAAGGAAATGCCATTTTGACGATATTCCCTCATCGTAAAGCTGACTTTGGGAGAAAGTCTCCTTAAGACGAAGAGTAGATCCGGAATCAAGAGCTCCCCTTGTCTCGTCGGATCATTCCTACTGTTCTTCCATGGAGGCCTGGAGCACAAGTTTATTCAAATGACAGTGAGCAATATATGAATTTGGACTTGTGGTGAAATAAATGCAATTGTTGACTTTGGTAATTATTAAAACATTATTGGTTGGTTCTGCAGGAGAGATGGATGCAGTTGATGACATGATACAGGAAAATTAATTGTGATGATGAGGTTTCTGACACCCTGTCTCAGCTAGAATGCAAAATAATTAAGGGAACTGAGGACAGAGCTAGCTCAAGCTCAGCAATAGAAGAGAACAATTTTGCATCAGAAACTGAAAATAAAGGAAAGATTTAGCATTTCTTGGAAAAGACCAGCTCACCGCTCTTTCAAGAGGTCTATAGCATGAGAGGTACACTTTGAACATCGTCAACCATTACAAACTTCGATTTGCTTGTGGATCTGTTGAATACAACCTACTTTTGAAACAGCAGCATCCATTGCTATCTGTGCGTACTCTTCAACGAAGAATGCCAACCATCTCTTCTAACCCTACCATAGACCATCTTCACTTAAAACTGCAGCATCTTTGTGAAAAGGAGAAACGTTGCTGTCTGACAATGAATGAAATGTCCATTAGCCCAGGGGTTGAGTTTGATACAAGTTGTGGTCAAAGGCAAAGTCACATTGCCTGGTCATCTTATGCATGGGCGTGCCACACAGTTGTTAGGTAGGTGGGTTAGCATTACGGTGGAAGCAGACAGTTGCTTACTAGTCTTTACTGGCAATTTTACTTTTGCCACTGTCCTCCCGCCCATTGTATTGAAAATCATATGATGCATGGACCATAATTGCATGGTAATCTCAGTCTGGCTACGGTTGCAACATCTGGGAAGCATAACTACTGAGACAGTCCGAACTCCAAGGCATTGCTCACCACAACAAAGAACTCAAAGTTTCTTAAGTTTCACTTCCCATTGATGCCATCACTTAGTTTTTCAAGTACCAAGGAAAGAAACATGAGATCTTTCAAATCGATAAGTGCGCTCTAACCCTAGCTATCAGGTCAGTGGACGGTTCGGCCATTTAATTTTCTACATTTCAATTTTCATGTTTTCATTTTTCAATTTTCAATTTTTAGTACCTTTTTTAATTTTTAATTTTTAATTTTTAATTTTTTACTTGCATTCTTATTTAAAATTGTTGTGTTTATTAAATTTTAATTTTTTATTTTTAAATTTTTAATTTTTAATTTTTAAATTTTTAATTTTTAATTTTTAAGTTTCCATATTTTGTAAAATGTTTTTCATCTTTTGATGTGTTGATGCTTGTGATCTTTAGATTTATCTTTTAAAATTTGATTTTTAGGCACCTATGTGCTCAAAACTAGAAACTTGAACGCGCTGTTCGCTTTTCTATTTCTAACATGAATAGAAAATAGAAAATAGAAAATTGAAATGACCGAAGACGCTAGACACAGCAGGGGTCTCAGCGGGGGTCCCAGCAGGGCTTCCATTCGCACGCGTGTCTCAGGAGATCACGTTTCCAACACGCTAGCAGGTGTTTGTTTTTACTTTGCTTTCCGTCACGTGCCAAACCACGTTGGCAACTCTTGACAACTTCGCTCTGACTGACACACAACGTTGTGCCAGCGAATACCTCGGTCTCTAGCTGTGTAGGTACACGTACTGTACGTGCATTGTACACAACACGCTACCATTATTGTAGATGAACCGGTTGGAGGAAAATGCTATGTTATATTAACTAGATAGGCTCCCCACTAGCTAGAGGATCGCCGAGTTGGCAACTGTGGTGACGAAGTATACGGAACGACGTTTGTTGCTAGGAAAAATCGAGACACAATTAAAACATCGAAACCGTCAACCTACTACAATTAATTAAGTAGTAGACTGCGCGCTTTCACGGGCACACTCTAGATGTAGTACACGGTAGCGGTACCGTAAACAAGGGTGGGCGTGGTACTCTCGAGCAAAGTAAAAACAAACACCTGCTAGCGTGTTGGAAACGTGATCTCCTGAGACACGCGTGCGAATGGAAGCCCTGCTGGGACACCCGCTGAGACCCCTGCTGTGTCTAGCGTCTTCGGTCATTTCAATTTTCTATTTTCTATTTTCTATTCATGTTAGAAATAGAAAAGCGAACAGCGCGTTCAAGTTTCTAGTTTTGAGCACATAGGTGCCTAAAAATCAAATTTTAAAAGATAAATCTAAAGATCACAAGCATCAACACATCAAAAGATGAAAAACATTTTACAAAAATATGGAAACTTAAAAAATAAAAATTAAAAATTTAAAAATTAAAAATTAAAAATTTAAAAATAAAAAATTAAAATTTAATAAACACAACAATTTTAAATAAGAATGCAAGTAAAAAATTAAAAATTAAAAATTAAAAATTAAAAAAGGTACTAAAAATTGAAAATTGAAAAATGAAAACATGAAAATTGAAATGTAGAAAATTAAATGGCCGAACCGTCCACTGACCCTATCATCATCGGGATATACAGAGCCTTTATCAAAATACTCTACGTACGTGTAAAGTTCCTAAAAATTAGGAAAAGTGTTGTTCATACGTATAGTAATAAGTCGCTGTCCGTACAATTTATACAAGAATTTTTACTAGCAGTGGCTGGACACAAAATGGCGCCCATAATCCGGGTTGTCGCAAATCACAGTTCTGGCTACGCCCAAACTCTCAAAACCACTTACTGAAACGTTTACTAAACAGTAGGTGTGTTCACACTATGCAAATCATGGTGTGTTATGTTTTGATTTGCGTGATACCAGGACATAATTAGCCAACAGTACAAACCTGTGTTCAGACCGGACTGGGTTTGATTACCTGGTTTGTCAACCTAGCACGCTATTGTGATCTATTGTTTGAGCAGGAATCTCTAGACATGGCGTCTGACAACAGAGCTAGAATACTCCGCATGACAAAGGACACAACAGTTCGGTTCTCTGTGCTAGCACTGCGATAGCGACGAAAACGACGTCATCTGTCATCTTGCATGCGCGAGATTCTTGCTGTTGACGCCGTTTCTAGCAGCATCCACCACAGTAAGACAATGATTTCCACTGCTACTCTCGTAGCTATGCGCTAGGCAGATAGCTACTCTGGTTACTAGGCGCTACACAGCTGGAATGTTTTGATAGCTCCAAACCAGACTCAAGTAACCGCAAACCTACCTTTGCAAGTAAGGTTTCAAACCCAGCGCAAACCAGCATTCCATGGGGCAGGTGCAACGTTTAACACTAACTCAATTATGATAACAAGCTCACACCAGGTTGGCAAACCATAGTGTGAACACACCTAGTGTATCGCAAAGAAACGAAAAGATTTGACATCTAATTAGCTAACTGTTATACTTACAGCGTGGAGTCATCGCTGTCTTCACTCACGGGAAGATATTCCTCGCTGTCCGTCGCGTCGTCGACAAATGACGAGTCCGACTCGTCAGAAACCTCGTCATCCGTTGTTTCTGACTGACACATCCTGTCCAAATCCCCGTCGAACACAGAAACGGGAAAGCTACCGGAGCGTCGACGTCCAGACATCGAAAGTTGCTACGAAGTTGCATGTGTCGATAAAATGTTACCCGTATATAGGAACACGCCTAAAAGGTGTGTCTAATATTTGGATTGGTTGACGAAGCTCAGAGAGGTATGTCTATGACGTCACAGGTATATGTCAATGCAACATGTATGTTACGTAACGATTTG
>NC_085085.1:12084484-12129484 GCF_963422355.1 Corticium candelabrum
ATAATTACACAATATAGTTAATAGATTAATTAATTGACTAATAGTTTAGGTATATTGATGGATGGACGGGTGGATCTGTATGTGTGTATGTATGTATGTATGCCTTGCACGTAGCCAGCAGTGCGTCAAGAGGGGTTTACAGTGTATTTCTAGTAAAAAACACTTAATTAAGTATGCTTTTACACGGGAAAAATTATGCAACCATAATTATTATATTATCTTGCAAGAGATGAACAACTATGGAGTTTATCTAAAACTGTATAGAGTATTGACTCAATGTTAATTTTATAGTGATTACCTTGAAGTGCTCTGTTTCTATCACAGGCAAAGATTCTGCGCATTCCCAAAATTCTGATTAGTAGTACTGTATAGTACTGCTGTAGACTATTATTATAAGTCTAATTATTCACAACTTCTGCAGTCAGGCCTGTGAAGTCGTGCGACTCTTTGGTTGATGAGGGTTTGATCGAGCCCCCCAATCCTACTTGGTTATACGTGCCTGTATGCTTGTACTGTATGTATGTTCTAGTACCCCATTCACACGATCTGTGTGTGTGTGTGTGTGTGTGTGTGTGTGTGTGTGTGTGTGTGTGTGTGTGTGTGTGTGTCTGTGTGTGTGTGTGTGTGTGTGTGTGTGTGTGTGTGTGTGTGTGTGTGTGTCTGTGTGTCTGTGTGTGTGTCTTGTCTGTGTGTGTCTGTCTGTGTGTCTGTCTGTGTGTCTGTCTGTCTGTGTCTGTCTGTCTGTCTGTGTCTGTCGGTGTGTGTGTGTGTGTGTGTGTGTGTGTGTGTGTGTGTGTGTGTGTGTGTGTCTGTGTGTCTGTGTGTCTGTGTGTCTGTGTGTGTGTGACTGCATGTGTGTGTGACTGCGTGTGTGTGTGCATGTGCGTGCGTGTGCACGCGCGTGTCTGTCTGTCAGTCTTTAGTACCTATTGTCTTGTCTCTTTAAGTCCGTATCTGTAATCATCAAACAGTTTAACGGAAATGATTTTGTTAGGAAGGACAAAAAATAATAGAAAAGACGGCGTCAGATACTCTTGAAGTGATGACAGAAGGACAGCGCCAACTCATTGACCAACAGACTACACTCAAACAAAAGCAAACCGAAATCACCAAAGCTGTATCCATGAACCTCCAGCGTCTCAATCACGAAAAAAGCGTCATAGCATCAGGACAGCAACAGCTCGCCTCAATGACTGAAGACATCAGAGCGAGACTGGAGAACACAAGCAAACAACTAGAAAGCCAAAACGAAGACAGACGCCTCAACCACGTTGAACTACTCCAAGACATCACCAGAATCCAAGACAAAGCCAAGGACGTGTGGGAAAAAATTGGTATATACATAGATAATTAATTTAAAATTAATTTTTAATTAATTGAGATCAATACCCAACCCTAACCATAACCCCAGTGCGTTAACAGTTCAGGTCTCTGTCTCTAGTACCCCGTTGTTTTGGTATTACGGTTTATTTTAGTTTTGGTTTTAGTTTCATGATTTTAGTTTCAGATTTGGTAAATTTTTGCCCAAATTTAGTTTTAATTATAAATTTCAGTTTTATAGTTAGATCTGCGTGAACTCCTTGCATCTAGTTCACTGAGTTGCTACTATATTAGGAGAACAGGTGCACCATGTAGGTATGCATGCAATCACTACAGTGCTGTGAGTGCAAGAATGACCATGTGTGCGAATGATAGCAAGCACTTCATGCCAAAAGTTTCATGATAGACAGGTTTCCTTATACTACTGTCTAGTGTGAACTCGGAAGTGAGTAATGAAGTAGCGGTCACTCACACCAGGTGTGCTTATTAGAGCACTAAGAGCTGCTACAGTTGGACCATGTTACACCGGTTGCTGATCTGTTGGGCGTAACGATTGCTCTACCCGTTGTCTTTGATATGCAATAGTACTATCCTTGCGTTTCGTTAGTAGGAAGGGCTTAGATAATTTGATGAACAGAAATGCCAGACCTAGGGTTACTAACGATACTGAGATCATCACAAAAGTCCAAAAAAAACAGCGGAGATATTGATGATTTTCAAAGTTCACACTTATGGGGAACAGACAGTAGGTACATTAGGCCAGATTAACCTCTATTGTGTTTGCTTTTTGTAACAGTCATTGCCTAAGACACAGGTTAGAATTTATAACATGCTCTCTTCTACTTTGATTCATTTAATTTTATTGGCAAAAACAGACGTATATTATATGCCAGATTTACAGACAGATATAGGCCCTGTTCAGAGTCAAACAACTCACCAAACGGTATAGTCAGATAGTCTATTGTGAGTTCCTTGTGAGTGACACTGAAGACCTGTAGTGCTGTCAAAACGTGCTTTCAACAGGAGCTGAGAAAGCAGGGATCGATAAAATCTCAGTTGCTATAGTCGATGTAAGGATGGAAAAGCAGATTTCTGACCTAGACAGAATTGTACTGGAACCTGTAATTCGTCTACTCTGTAGTTTGACATGAGGTATCGTCTAACCTCGTCTATAACACTAAAATTAAATCAGGGTGTTTTAGTTTTAGTTTTAGTTTAGTTTTAGTTTAGTTCTAGTTTTAGTACAATTAGTATTATTTAGTTTTGGTTTTTATGTTAATTAACCAAAATTGAACCACCATATTTCTTCGATTACCGTGAACGCCGTGGCGTTTATTTCTTACTAATTAGCTAGGGCTTCAACTGCGGCGTTTATTCGAGGACGGAGTTTATTTGTTAAATGCTCTCTGTCCGTGCTTTACGAGTGTTACAACACTCACCATACTGGTTTATACACATTTCGCACTTTGAGACACCATGTGGTGAAACAGCTAGTATTGGAGTACAGTGTACAGAACCGTTTGCCTCACGCATGCCTCAGAAGAAGTCGTACATGATTTTCCTTCAAAATTCGAGCAATAGATGAAATGCGGCGTATGTTCGAGGGCGGCGTTTATATTTTATCGGTACTCTCAGGTGCGGCGTTTAAACAAGGGCGGCGGTCAATCGAAGAAATACGGCAATTTGGTTTTTTGAACTTTAGTTTTAGTATAGTAACGCCTATCTTGTGTGTCTATATAGATCATAGTACAAATGAAATACTTCGAAGGCATAGCGACACTCTCGTGCAGTATCACGATATGGTCGGTAGCCTACAACGAATGAACGAGACCATCAACTACCTGCTTCGTTTAGTCTCCGAGCTTCAGCTGACGGTCGACAATCAGATCGGCTGGTTGGCGGATCAAATCGGCGGAACCGGAGATCAGATTGGCGTCATTCTGTCGTGCATACAGCATGCAGGCTACCTGTTTGTCGCCATGATATGTCTTTTGTTTATTCACGCTCCCGTCGCCACTCGTCTCGTTCTTCTCGCGTCGGTGTCACTGAATACGGTCGCCGAAATCAAGTCGTTTCCTTACAGAATGGATTTGAGACAATTGACCGCGTTTCTGGCTGTTGTGCTGATACGTAAGTGTGTGTGTGTGTGTGTGTGTGTGTGTGTGTGTGTGTGTGTGTGTGTGTGTGTGTGTGTGTGTGTGTGTGTGTGTGTGCGCGCGCGCATTTGTCATTGGCAAGTAACGGTTGCGCATGTACGCATGTGTGTAGTGAATTGGACTCTCGATTTGCTCAACAAACGGCAACGGTTCCGACTCTTCGGCGGAGTCGCTCTTCAGTCTCGTTCCATCGACTGCGATGTGAGCAACTCGTCGAGCGTTGAGAGCAAAGTCAAGCAACGCCTTTCGGACGTTACTTCTACGTTTGTCGTCTCTCGACCTGTTCGTGACGACAACGGCGGTCGAAAGTTTTCAGACACCAGTCAGTCATCGCCCGACAACTCGATCACGTGTCAGGACTGTTCCGACGAGACGAGTGAAGCCGTTCTGCCCGCGTCGAATGTGAGGAGTTGCACGGCACCCGGTACGTCGCCGTTTCTTGCGTCGAACTATCCGTCTGTGGCCGTCGTAACGCCCTTAAGAAAGAGAGTCAAACCGTCGACTCCTCTGTCGAGCACACCCGACACGCCGAGTCGCTGCCGCGGTATCACAAAGTCTGGTTTGCGATGTCGTGTGGCCAAAGTCGCTGGCAGCGAATTCTGCAAACGGCACAAGTCTACTGTTTTATAGAGACGGGACAAAGGCTAGTAACTTGTTTGTAGACACTATTTCAGGAAGGTTTGCAATAGACATAGATGCGTGTAGTTGAGTGAGTAGGTAACACGTATCGATACGGTTTAGTAGGACCAATGCATGATTTCAAGCTACTTATCGCTCTTGTCACTGCATTTGTTACGTCGAGTAGCTTTCTAACATGCTACGGTTGCATAGAAATGTATCGGTATGCATGATACGGGACCGAAACTGCACTTAGTCCGATTCCTACTTGAGTCATTACGACAAGCAATGCATTGACATGTGCATATGGATGACGGCCTGTCACACAGCGAGCAGCCACAGCTAGAGCCTTTACTACTTCGATAATAGCAAACACAACGTGTACAAACCTTAGGACTCACGCAAAGGAGCAGACGAAAAGGCGACACATCTGTCATCTGACAGTCTAGCTTACCACCTTCTCTTTGCAATGGCGATGGTGTCATGACTTTGCCACAAGCCAAGAACTGTTGATGTAGCAGAAGCCATAAACTGTTCTACTAAACTTAGCTTGCACGTGCACACTACAGATTGACAGTTTTGACAAGTACACGTGATTTGCACGTGCACACCACGTATTTAATTAAAACGACTCGTGTTAGTAGTTAGCAGTTGAGTCATCAGATTCCGTTCAGGTCTTACCTATCTGTATTTTCGAGACTATTAGACACTCAGCTGTCGAGTCATCAGTTCTGTTTCTCTCAGAGAATTAATAGATTCTCCCTTTAATTGTTTGTGTTATTTATTTGCGGACAGATAGAGGTAATGAAAACATGTACCATATTTCTCCGAAAATTAGTATATTAGAGTCTCATTCAATAGGAAAAACTAATCGAGAACGAATTATTGAAGACGGAATTATTGTTTTATAGTTTAGGAAACTCCTTCGAGTGAAGTGGGACGGAGAAAGAATTCAACGTTTACTAGATTGAGAAATTTATTCTAAATAAATAAATAAATTTAATAAAATAAATATATTAATACATGCGGGTGGAGTGGAAAAGTTATTCGAAGAAATACGGTACCATGCATGCATATATCGTGGTATAATTGTTTAGCTGCCGTTGATGTATCAAAAATTGCTGAAAATTAGATAGTGCGCCATGAGAACAAATTTATGTTAAACGCATGGCATGTGCAGTGGATGTAGAGTAGTGTTATTCGTAGGGATGCAAAGAATCTAAAATGGCGGGCCATACAAAAGTATCCGAACCAGATCTCTCAGAACTCATTACAGAGATCTCGGACCCACGTAGCGCTCAACTTCAAACGTTCCTAATGGTAGCCAGACTATCACCGCTGACACTAAGCGCCTCGGAAGCCAGCTATTGGCAAGTAAAAAACCCGATTTATTCTTTCACATTTCACATTTCACATTTCACTTTTGTCAGCCAGGCTAGCGCCTCACTCCAAGCAGCTACAACGACGATAGTCACACCAAACGATTCGCTCTTGTCCGAAGAATTGCACTGACCCAACAGCTAGAAATGTGCAACGTCACCTTGTATCAGTCAACTGCTGCTATGCAATTCCACGTAGTGCTTCCCACAACGCCATGTTGTTCCCGTCACGTGTGTACATGTGACTATCGTTTGGAAGCCTAGCTGCTACTTCCACCTGCTGCTACATGCTGCTTACAGTTGCGTGTAGTTGAACATGTACAGTACCACTATGTTCAACGGCGCGGCGTCCTGTCTGACTCTCTGTGCATGTAAGCGTGTATCTCTTCCGTGGAACCCTAGGTAATGGGAGTTGTTTATAGATGCAAATCAGTGTTATTACGTACATCCGTCAGCTGCTACGTACTTCCGTGTATGCTGAGCGTAACGTGGGAGTCGTCTAGAGATGCAATCAAAGATTGAAATCCCGGCCGAGCTGCACACCTTTACTAGGACTGTCATTTCCATTTCAAACTACACAAGTCTAGCTAAAAACATTTTGAGAAAATGATGGGTATGTAGGGATGGGTATGTACTTATGTCATTTATGCCCATCTCCTACATCACAATCTTTTTACCTATATCGCTTGCAGCAGTTGTGAATGTGATGTACGAGATGGGCATAAATGACATAAGTACATACCCATCCCTACATACCCATCATTTTCTTAACATGTTTTTGGACTTGTAGATGTATAGTTCTAAGTAAACGGTATATATTCTTTTGCGAGAAAGGGAAATTAGGAAACCCCTTACCATACAAGGACCTCACTGCCCACGTAGAATGCTTTCTATGCTACCCATACGCAGTGTGTAATCAGGACTATCGCGTTTGTAATTGCCATGTGAGTGGTATTCGGAGAAAAACGCGATGCACCTGCCCTCGAATCTCGTTCAAACGTCCCGACTTCCTTCTTGGTCATCAACCTTTGTTGTTTGTACATGCACTTAGTGATCTGCACGAACACGAGCGTGTCTTACAAGTGCGCATTCCTGCATGCTTGCGGAATCGAACTACTTCCGTCGATGTGCATGCCACTTCGAGTCGGCAGGACGGTGCATGACGTTCTACATGGCCTCTATTATAGTATACGGATAACCGAGAAACAATTTTTCGATTAACCTTTATACGCTCTAACGTAAACGTCAAACCATTTCAGGCTGCCTGGTGTACGTAGCCGATTTGTAACACAAAAATCTCAACACATTTCGATTAATTAGATAATTGTTGGTTGGTACTTGATGATTCAATGCTTTGTATCGTATACTGCTTTGGTTCAATACACCAAGTACGTCCGCGGAGGAGGCGTGCATGTGAAAAGTCTGGGCGGAGAAAAAGGATGCCCGCGATTCTAGAAGTTGGTCGCTAGACGCCCACTTTTTTGCCTACCCGGAATCAGAACGCCACGTACGAGTTAGTATAAAAGAAACGAAGACTGGACAACTCTGCAGTTTAATTAAGCGTGCACGGATTAAAGATTTCGATCGAGTCTGTTTATCTACAGTTTGACAGTATGGAGTTGTTTATCTCGATTGTGGTCGCTTGTCTGGCCGTCTGCTTTGTCCACGCTCTTCCCATTGCACAAACACGTAAGTTCATCTTGTAATCGGTCGTTCTTATTACTAACTAGCTAGGTGACCCGTTCTCAGCCCGGGCAGATGAGATTACTAATTGTTAGTATGTTTCTGGAATCAGGCAAATTGTTTTGTTACCAAGTATACCTTTTTATGAACAAGTTATACCCGAAAGTATTAGAAATGCGATTGATGGTTGGAGAGGCAGAAGGGGTGAATGTAGCCAGGTTACTCGGTTCTGAAGAATTAGCAGCCGGACAGAATTCTCATGAAGAATTTCGTTCAAAGTTATATCTCGTTCAGTGATATCCCGTTCTGAGATTATTGATTGTTAGTTATAGTAAGTATCCCGTTGAAGACAAAGAAATGTAAACAAGTGTCCTGTTTAATTAAAAAATTCCGTTGATTGGATTATTGTTAGATAATATTCCTTTGAAGTCATTTTGACAGTTTGGTTCGACGCCGCGTTACTTCGAAGTCGTTGCTGCTGTTGCGAGGAACAGGTGTATTGAACGGGCGGGTATTCGCAGGTGTACACGGGCAAACGAAGGTAGGCGTATTTTTTAAAACCCGGATATACTAAAAATATCTTGCCTTTTTTGACGTCTCCGGCAATAAATGACACGCTCCTTGCGTACTGTGTTGTCCGAGCTCTCAAACGGGCAGTTTATTAAATTCGGTGGCGATCCGACGGACCGTTAATTCCAGAGAAATTTGGGCGCGAGTGGAGGCGGGTTCGATCGAGAGGAAATCGCGTCTTCCCAAGAGAAGTCCAGAAGACGATGACAATCTCACTGTCGAGCTTCATGCATGGATTCAGCGTGCGCGAGCAAAATTCGGTGCACATGCATGGCGCTGCATGCGACTCGCCTTTCTTGGAGATTCTATTTTATATACGAATATACATATACATGCACAGACAGCTCTCCTTTATCTACATATACATTTTGTGTCATCCTCTAGATATCAATGTTCGTCACGACACGGAGTTGCTTGTTGTTCAACTGCAAGATAATTTCGTTGTATCCATGGCGCAAGACAAGACAACAATCGTTTTAGAAAGTTTTGTTCACACTCAAATACAAACCCAACTATTTCCCCAAAAATTTCACAGAGTACGGTCATCCAGTAACCGTTCCGAGCACGCTCGTTCCGGCTCATCGTCTACTCAACTACTTGATTTCGACTCACCGAGCAAACCTGCTGTCTCCGAGCCTATAGTCGGAGGAGGACCATTCATCATCGACTTAACCGATCGAGAAGGCGTCGACAACGAACGTGCGTCGGCATGCTCGCAACATGCGAGAGTACCGTGGCAGGTGGGTCTGCTGATGGCCACCCCCAATCAAGACGTCACAGAGGAACAATGCGGAGGCGTGCTGATCGACAGACGTTGGGTGCTGACAGCAGCGCATTGTCTCGAGAACGCGACGGTCGCGATCGCCCTTGTTGGAGCCAAGCACTACTTGACAGGATTTCTCGGTGACGAGGGACAAAAGATTTTGGTCGACCGAGTCGTCGTGCACGATAGATACGAAAACAAAGACAAAGACGTACCGAGACACGATATCGCGCTGCTGCACTTAACAGAGGACGCCGTCTTTGGTCCGGACGTGTTTCCTGCGCATATACCTCAGCGTAACAGCTCGCTGGTAAGGAACGGCACTCGAATGATTATCTCGGGTTGGGGGAAAAGTCTGCAATATAATAGTTCGGTTGATTCCGACTTGCTTCGTTGTGCGCATGTGCCCGTCGTCTCCATGGAAGAATGCGTGTCGGCTCATCGGCCACTCGAAAAGAAAATCCGTAGCGGCCACGTGTGTGTTGGATACGCTTCCGGCGGAGTCGGGGCTTGTAATGGAGACAGCGGCGGGGGGTTAGTGCATCGGGGAGACGGTGGGACAAACACGGTGGTCGGGATTATCAGCTGGACGTCGCGCTGTGGCGAGAGTTATACAGTTTGCACGAACGTGCAGAAATATCGACCTTGGGTGGTGAGAAATGTTCCAGAACTGAAATGAGAAATCTAGATAGAGTTGGATACAATAGATAAATTTTGTATTAGTTTATATTATTGCAATTTACAAAAAATGATGGCAAATGATTTTTATTGAGATTTTTAAAGATATATGTGTATATATATATATATGTATGTATGTATGTATATTGAATGAACTAGTTTGTGTAAACTCGCGCTCCAACGTATGCCATTTGACTTCCCTAACAAATGTATTTCTTTATACAAACTGGTGTTGGTCAATCAATTAATAACAAATATCTAATAATTTTTTGTAAACAGAGTTGTTTGTAACAGTGGGAGAAACGCGTTGAGACGATTTTGGCAACTGACTATACATACCTACATTTACCCACATTTTCTATTTACCGCTAAAGGGTTTTTAAGATCCAGTGTTAAAACATAAAATGTATACCTGCATATATATAATATAGGTACACGTCTATATCATACTTAAGGTACCATTCTCTTACTAAACTGTTATACTATACTACATTATATAATAATCTGTTTGCCTTCAATACAATCAATAAATTCTGCCTTTTTCTTTGTTCAGTCTATTTGTATTTTTAAAATTGTACTATACGTACATACACAACGCGCTCTTGTACATGTAGACATGCTGGTTGCAAATAGAGTTTTCAACTTTACGAGATAGACGTGGAACAAGCAGCACGACTCTCCGCAAGCAGGCATGCACTCTCTAGATATCTTGCTACGGATCACGTACACTAGCTAGACGAATAGCTTGTCAAGACGATTTGTGTTGCGTAATAGACACGAAAGACAATATACGACATTCGGCAGGCAGGAAAGCGGTTCAGTGCGATTTCAGTCGTTGTCCCCATATTATAAAGTCAAAAGATACGCTGGAGCGCGAGTTTACACGAACTACTTTAGCCAAAAAAATCTTAACTCAATACATATCTTAACTCAATACCCCGTATAATCATGCGAGTAAGACTGTAATACACTGAGTATCTCCACTAATCCAAACATGGAGTATGCTTGGACTTGCACACGTTTATGGGGTGGTTCGGTCTGTCGTCTTGCTGGTCTTGTGGTCCAGTCTGTCGTATTGCTTCGTCTTGTTGTCTGATGATATCTAGTTTGGGAGACCGGCTCGGCCGATCGCCAGAGTTGCTGGAACGTTTATCTTCGTGGCTAAAGAACTGGGGATTGGCGTCGAGAATTCTACGGAAAGTAGCCAAAGCACGTGATGCAGAGCAAAACGAAGCAGAGGGAGATGTGAGTTAAAAATTGACTAATGAATTGACAAGACACAAACTTGCACGAAAATACAAGTAATGTTCTGGTGATAGCTACCTGCCATGATCAATTGGGAATACCTTCTTTTAATATTAAATAAAACTCTTTATTTGACGAAAAATGATCTTCCAACTTTGGAGGTACCCATGCATGCAGTCACTATTTTGCAAGAAGTGTATGTTGCTGGCAGATATTGTTCTGTAGACTCGACTCGGTATCTCTCCGCCCTCGTCATTCCCCGAAGAGTCAATCCGACGGCGAGTATTGACTCGTCGGGTAATGACGAGGGCGGAGAGAGACCGGGTCGAGTCTAGTTGCTCTGTGTAGCGAGGATTATGCGTATCAGGGTGTAGCTGGATGTGGAAGAGATGTAGCGTACACAACAGTCAACTTGGATGCTGATAAAGCATTATTGGGTGTGAGCTGTTGAAGATATGTCTACTAATTTTATTAGCTAGCTAGATCAGGTGGTAGAACTAGTGTGGCCTGGACGGAAGACATTCTCTGACGGAAAAGTCAGACAGAAGGAATATCGAGCATTTGTACTAAGTACAGCAAAAGCAAGAGAGCTTCGTCAGTTACTAACATTGCACTTGTGCACTGCTAATCTACCTCTGCATGCTCCTGAACCATCTATTACATTCTTTACATTGTACTGGGTTCTGCTGATCTATATTTAATTGGCTTTGCTCTTTCAGTCATACATTTGTACACACACACACACACACACACACACACACACACACACACACACACACACACACACACACACGCACGCACACACACACACACACACACACACACACACACACACACACACACAGACACGCACACGCACGCACACACATGCACACACGCATCAAGCTATTTACTTTAAATTAAAATAAAGTTAGAACACAATCTATCTTATCAATTCTCTATTATATAGGGTAATAAAGATTATGTCTTTTGTGTCATAAACAGAATTTCAAACATTTTAGATCGATGGGTTTTCGACTTGAGTGTATTGATTGGGCAATATATTGTTGTACCACTACCATTTGTTTGAATTTTTACTTGTCGACTGCTGCAGCAGTCATATGGGCTCTGTCATCTTTGTTGTCAATCTTGAAATGCTTTTGGTCTCTTCAACCATTCTCTCGTTTTGCTGCCTTTTGGAGACGATCCACTAGAGAGAAGATGAGACTATTACATGAGTTGTGTGGGAGTTGTGCTGAATTGAGTTGTGCTATCCATTGGTTGCCAGAGTGATTTCCATTGTCACGAAAGTTGTCCAAATTTTGCGTGAATTACTGGGAATCATCTCATCGTCTAGTAGATTCTATAAATAATTGACTCGTTTGTATCTTGCATACAATGTCGTTTGGTGTTGACAATTTGATTTTTTATAGTTTTAGTTATAAATGAACAATATTTTTTGTGCAGATTGGTATCAATAGTATGCTAGACACATAATTTGTAGAGCGCATGATCATCTTGCAGTCGTCTACCGATCGAGGTAAGAAAGCTTTTCTCTGTGCAGATACGTGTTATTAGGAGTTTGGCATCATAATGAGGCTTTCATTTACTCTTCAATGGACGTCTTTTGGGGTGAAAATATCGAAAGTATCAGATCTAGACTTGTTAGAGAATGCGGTTCCGCCCCTCCAAGTGAAATACGTGCAGTCTCTATTAGCTATAAGTGAACAAGAGGTAACGTTTCCTAAGTTCCTTGCGTTGTTGCGTGTCAGACTTGCGTTCTTTGTTGCGGTTCACACTAAATTGGCACGACGCAGAATACGACGCAGCGGACGCAGCGTTGATGCAAGATATAGAGTTAACTTAAAATGTCAAGATTTAGCTAAATAATATGAACCAAAGCCAGACATCATTATTGAATCCTTCCAACTCACTAAAGGTAAAATGTAGGGAATTTGGTTGGAAGGATTCACTAATGATGTCTGGCTTTGGTTCATATTATTTAAATCTTGTTTCTATTACTTTTTATACAATCCCTACATACCGGGTACAGTACTACCATTCAGTGTACTAAACGCCCATTCAATTTTCAATTTTGGTTTGGGAAATTGGATTTTAATAAAATGGTCTGCAATAACTGCTAAATTAATTTTTCAAATAAAATGAAAAAACAAGAATTAAATATTAAATTCACATTTTCGGGAACTTTTTGTTTGTAATTAAAATTAAAAATTGGTGTACATGGATAGTCACACATCTCGAGCATGTGCATTTTACGTATACAATGTACTGTACTTGCAAAATATGCAAATAAGCTGTGCAGTGTTTGTGTATAGGTTTGAATCATGCAGACGTTACATTTAGTTGCAATTATAACTTACCACTAATACATGAATCTTTGTTCTAGTCACTTGAGAGCTACGAGCATATGTGCATGTAGTTGTATGCGTGTGCATGTGCGTGTGCGTGCGTGTGTGTGTGTGTGTGTGTGTGTGTGTGTGTGTGTGTGTGTGTGTGTGTGTGTGTAGGCGTCGGCCTTCAGCTTTAATCGGGTCTCCTTTTGCAATTTGAGCAAAGTTGCGTTGGGTACTTTTGTTTTCTCTATTCATCATTCATTGTTGTTCACATGCTATTGTTACATCACAATGCTATCTAGCAGTCCCATCAGACTGGGCTATTTGAGCAAGCTGTAGTTAAATTTGCTTCTCTTAATTAAACATCAAACTTTGCCTAGAGCAAGAAGATGAAGTTTCCAAAAAATGTTGTTTAATGAGTAGTCGTTGGAAACGTGCTGACGAGATGTTAAATTTTTACTTTAATTAATTAATATATCTCAGGAAGATCCGCCTCCACTTGCACTCGAGCTAATTTCTCTAGAACGGCGCATTGGATCTCCACCAAATTTAAACTGCCCATGCCTGACCTTGGACAGTATGCACGGAACGTGTCGTTTATTACCAGTGACGTCGATAACACTAAGTTATTTTTAGTATATCCGGGTCTTTAAAGACATGTCTTCCTTCGTTTGCTCGAGTACGCGCGTCAAATGTTCAATACCCATAGCAACAATGCAATAGCAACAACGTCTTCGAAGTGACGACGTCCAATGGGACTGTCGAATGGCTATCAAGAGAGGAAGATGTTCACAACTGATTGCTGCGCGCCATAGGACTACGAGAATGCAAACATGCTGGAACTCCAAACTACATGTTCTCCGCGATGACAAATCAATGTTTCTCCTTGTATGTCTGTTCTCACAGAGGATCGCCCCAACAATACTTTGCATTTTAACTAGGAGATATTTTCTTTGATGTTTGCCGGCAGATGAACAGTGTAATTCACAAAATACCCTGTGGTTTCATTTAGTACCCTGTGGTTTCATAAAGTACTCTGTTGTTTCATATAGTACCCTGTGGTTGTGTTCAGTATAATTGCTTTATTGAGCACAACGCAAAAATTACAGAACACCACATTTAATTCCACTATTTTCCAACATTCTCTTGATCCGAAGTCAGCGGTTCAGCTTTTCCACGTGTCACTCCCACTCCCTGTTTTGTCAACTCTTTCATTCTAGCATCTACTTATGTATATATATATATATATATATATATATATATATATATATATATATATAAGTAGATGCCAAACGTGTTCGAGCAAATCGAGCATCCTTATATGCAAGAATTAATACAGTAGGCTGACTATGTTCTTTGAAGTGACCTTGTATGCCAGCTACCAACATAACCAGTGTACTTGGAGGGTACGGAAAACCATCCTGACTTCGCCGTGCTTCCATGACAAATGTAGACAGTACATCACAGAGTTGAATCGGTGTTATGTTGCCCAGTTCCAATTCTTTGAAATGTCCTCGAATGTCACACCAAGAACGAAAAACTGTCACGGCTCAAGCTGTTGACTTTTTTATTTTGTATGGTATCCTCTCTTTGATCGCTCGATCAATGTCTTCACCCCAAACACATGCAAATCAATTTTTGGATTGATCTGTGCTCAATTGAAAGTCTTCAGTATCGTCCAAATCTTCTTGCAACCCCTTCTTGAAACAAGCAATCTGACTTGCAGACAGGAAGAACTGCCTGCTGCCGTCTTACATGTGCATGTAACTGAAGTAAGTCAACTACACCAACTACGTGCATACTTCAGCTGCACAGAACTTGCTTGTGTAACCACACGCTTGTCAGAAACAGCAGCCACCCCTGTCTGAATGTCTTGTCATTACTTAAATAATGCGTGGCTACGCTCAGGTTAACCTAATAAATATGGGCATGTACAATCTAGGTCAGATAAATACCCTGTTCTAAGGGACTATGCGGCTGTAGCTCCCCCGAAAGAACCTCGGAAGCGCTGTTCGACCACATCAGCGCTTTCTCGGCCTCTTCTCGAGAAAGTTACAACCGCGTAGTCCCCTCGGTAAAGGTATCTATCCTTTATATAGCCTCCAAGTGATGAGCTTCGTTGCCTAACAGTTCCGGGTCACTGAGTGCATCAAATTCACTACCACATGGTACCTGTAATAACAGGATACCTATCTTCACGTTTATGGTCGCTGCATGTAAGCGGTCGCAACTGGTATATATAATTTGAGCTATAGCATTAGCATTGCAAATGGTTTTGCTATGCTTTCCCATGCAGACATTCATGTCGAGCATGTGATGCCAAGACCATTGAAAACTTCCTATAACCAAGTAATTCGTAGACCGAGAAAGTATCGGGACAGAGAAAGAATTCAACGTTTACTAAAGAAATTATCCAGGCAGGTAAAGTGGGAAAGTTATTCGAAGAAATACGGTACCATGCTTGCATAGATAATTGTTTGCCATGTGAGCAAATTTATGCTAGACGCATGGCATGTGCAGTGCTTGTAGAGTGGTGTTTTATTCGTATGCATGCTTTTGCAAGAACGGGAAAATAGGAGGAAAGCCCTTACCATACAAGGACTTCGTTGCCCACGTAGAATGCTTTCTATGTTACCAATACGCAGTGTTTACGTAATTAAGACTATCGCGTTTGTAATTAGCGCGTGAGTGATATTCGGAGAAGAATGCGATGCAACGCTCCTCGAATCTCGTTTAAACCTCCCGACTTCCTTTTCTTGTTTGTACATGCAAGTATACTAATCTGCACGAACACGAGCGTGTCTTACAAGTGCGCATTCCTGCATGCTTGCGGAATCGAACTGTTTCCGCCGATGTGCATGCCACTTCGAGTCGGCAGTACGGTGGCTGACGTTCTACACGGCCTCTACATAGTATACGATAACTGACAACAATTTTGGATACAACTCTAGACGCGCTAACGTAAACGTCAAACCATTTGAGGCTGCATGATGTTGCCGATGTGTAACACAAATCTCAATACATGTTAGATTAATTAGATAATTAGTTAGTTGTTACTCGATGATGTAATGCTTTGTATTGTATACTGCTTCGGTTTAATATACCGAGTACATCTGCAGAGGCGGCGCGCGTGTGGAGGTCCGCTCAGTCTGCTCGAGAAAAATAATGTCCCCGATTCTAGAAGTTGGTCGCTAGACGCCTACTTTTTGTGCTTTCCCGGAATCAGAACGCCTCGTACTAGTCAGCAGATAAAAGAAACGAAGACTGGGCAACTCTGCAGTCAGAACGATTGAAGATTTTGATCGAGTCCATTTCTTTACGTTTGACAGTATGGAGTCGTTTATCTCGATTGTGGTCGCTTGTCTAGCAGTCTGCTATGTCGACGCTCTTCCCATTTTACAAACACGTAAGTACATCTTGTAATCGGTCGTTCTTATTATTGATACTAACTAGATAAGTGGCTCGCTCTCCGCCCGAGTAGATGAGATTACTATAATGGTAATGGTTACTACGCTTCTGGAGTCATGAACTCAAATTGTTTGTTACCGAATACAAACACACACACACACACACACACACACACACACACACACACACACACACACACACACACACACACACACACACATACACACACACACACACACACACACACACACACACACACACACACACACACACACACACACACACACACACACACACAAACACACACCTTTTATAAACAAAGTTATAGCCGAAAGTATCTAAAATGCGTTTCATGGTTGGAGAGGCAGAGAGGGTGCATGTAGCCAAGTTACTCTGTAGTGAATGAAGAATTAGCACACGGACAGAATTCTCATGAAGACTTTCGTTCACAGTTATATCTTGTTCAATAATATCCCGTTCTAAGATTATTTATTGTTAGTCCGTTGAAGACAAAAAAAAAGTAACCAAGTGTCCCGTTTCAAAACTCCCGTTAATTGGATTAGTGATTGTTAGTTAGTATCTCGTTGAAGCCATTTCGACAGTCCAAATGGACGCCGCGTTAGAGCTGCTTTACAGTAACTTACGCAAGCCGAGCGTCAGCCCAGCGTATCGCCAACGTAACGTCAGCATTCTACTGTAAACATGTTAACACCTTTCGCCGAAACGCTACGTTCTGACCAGCGTCAAGACGTTGGATTAGACCCGAGTTTTCTAGACGAGCGTCAACGTAACGTAAACCGAAAATAATACGGTTTGTAACTACCAATCGGTTGTGGAGATTTCACTCACGTGATCCGCTTGTCTAATATGGACGACAGAGATCTCAGCAAGTAAAAGCAAGAAATCTTGGTAAGAAGGAATACAGCAAGCAGCGGCACTTGCTTCACGTGCGCTAGGAACGGCTGTCGACGCCAGACCTTTTTGCAGCCGAGAAGACGTTGCTAGGTTGTGCTCAGACATGTTACTGTAAATCCAATAAGTCTCGGCGTCTGAATATTTTTACGTTATACGCTGGGATGACGCTCTGCCTACGTAAGTTACCGTAAACCATGCAGCGTTTAAGACGATGCTGCTGTTGCGGGGAATAGATGTATCGAACGGGGCAGGTATTCGACGCGCGTATACACGGGTAAACACAGGTATATATAGGCACGGAATTTTTCAAAACCGGGATATACTAGAAGTATGTTGCCTTCTTTGACGTCCCAGGCAATAATTCTACGACACGCTCAGTGAGTACCGTCCGAGCTCTCGAACGGGCAGTTTAAATTCGGTGGAGATCCGACAGACAGTTAATTCCAGAGAAATTCGCGCGCGAGTGGAGGCGAGTTTGATGGGCAGGAAATCGTGTTTTCTCGAGAGAAGTCAGGAAGACGATAACAATCGTACTGTTGAGCTGCATGGATTCGGCGTGCGCTAGCAAATTTGGTGGCGCTGCGACTTGCCTTTTTTGGAGATCCTATTTTACATACGAATACACAGACAGCTCTCCTTTATCTACATATACATTTTGTGTCATCCTCTAGATATCGATGTTCGTCACGACACGGAGTTGCTTGTTGTTCAACTGCAAGATAATTTCGTTGTATCCACGGCGCAAGACAAGACGAAAATCGTTTTAGAAAGTTTTGTTCACACTCAAATACAAACCCAACTATTTCCCGACAAATTTCACAAAGTACGGTCATCCAGTAACCGTTCCGAGCTTGCTCGTTCCGGCTCATCGTCTACTCAACTACTTGATTTCGACTCACCGAGCAAACCTGCTGTCTCCGAGCCTGTAGTCGGAGGAGGACCATTCATCATCGACTTAACCGATCGAGAAGGCGTCGACAACAAAAATGCGTCGGCATGCTCGCAACACGCGAGAGTACCGTGGCAGGTGGGTCTGCTGATGGCCACCCCCAATCAAGACGTCACAGAGGAACAATGCGGAGGCGTGCTGATCGACAGACGTTGGGTGCTGACAGCAGCGCATTGTCTCGAGAACGCGACCGTCGCGATCGCCCTTGTTGGAGCCAAGCACTACTTGACAGGATTTCTCGGTGACGAGGGACAAAAGATTTTGGTCGACCGAGTCGTCGTGCACGATAGATACGAAAACAAAGACAAAGACGTACCGAGACACGATATCGCGCTGCTGCACTTAACAGAGGACGCCGTCTTTGGTCCGGACGTGTTTCCTGCGCGTATACCTCAGCGTAACAGCTCGCTGGTAAGGAACGGCACTCGAATGATTATCTCGGGTTGGGGGAAAAGTCTGCAATATAATAGTTCGGTTGATTCCGACTTGCTTCGTTGTGCGCATGTGCCCGTCGTCTCTATGGAAGAATGCGTGTCTGCTCATCGGCCACTCGAAAAGAAAATCCGTAGCGGCCACGTGTGTGTTGGATACGCTTCCGGCGGAGTCGGGGCCTGTAATGGAGACAGCGGCGGGGGGTTAGTGCATCGGGGAGACGGTGGGACAAACACGGTGGTCGGGATTATCAGCTGGACGTCGCGCTGTGGCGAGAGTTATACAGTTTGCACGAACGTGCAGAAATATCGACCTTGGTTGGTGAGAAATATTCCAGAACTGAAATGAGAAATAGAGAGTTGGATGGATACAATAGATAAATTTTGTATTAGTTTATATTGTTGCAATTTACAAAAAATGATGGCAAATGATTTTTATTGAGATCTTAAATATATCTAGTGAATGGTTCGTAGTTCGTGTATTTAACTCGTGCTACAATTCATACTTTTCAAGTTTGTGGGCATAAAGTACAAGGAAATGACAGCATGGAACCGCGCTGCATATGGACCGCTTTCTTGCCTACCAAATGTCGTATTGTCTTCAGTCTTTACCCAACAAAAGTTGTCCTAGATATAGTCGTTGCAGACAAAATACGCGGGTAATTGCACGCGATCCGTAACAAGTGTGCATGAGTGCTTGCCGAGTGCCGCGTTAGTCCACCACGTAAGGCGAGGATGGCCTAGAGCGTCGAGGCTATACTTGCGGAGAGTCTTGCTCCTTGTTCCACGTATTATAATGCAACCAGCACGACGTGTGACCCAGTATAGGGCAAGCGCACAATGGCGTTATTTATGTATTTAGATTAAGGCCCGTGGGATACATATCGAGAGTGGTCCGGTATAGCGCGTGCTAAGAGGGTGTGGTCCAACGAAGAGAGCAGTCTTTTGTACAACAGGTTCTTGAATAATTATTCTAATTACTGTAATACGTGGCTAGGACACCAGCCCTCTGTAAATAGCAAACAAGTCAATATGCTCTAGTTTGCTTCGTTTCAACTTTGTCTAGGCTAGATATAATCATTAGGACCTCTCGTATTTTCAGGTTGTCAGCCTCGCAGACACCGACAGGCACTTGGAACAGGAAGAAAATCGCTTGTAAATCGACGCTTGCGACTTCAAGTGCGACATTTGACGTGCACGTAGTACATGACATAACGGAACACGCACTACTGGATCGAGAAGCACTATACAGTGCTAAACCCTCGGCTGGTGTATACACACCACATTGCGCTAAGACATGTGTACAGTATGTAAAGCAGCCGAGGAGCAAGAGCCACGAAAGCTCATAAATTTTACATCATTGAAATCCCTCATGTGGTGGTTACGCCTACCGTATTTACACAGCTATCCGTCTAATCGCAATCATTTAGGTTATCGTAATGAGGTGACCCTAGAACCGCCAGAGCCAAAACAAAACATTAATGTGGGAAGACATGCACATGCAAATGTAGATTAGGCTTTTCTGTTCGCTCTGACTTTGGATACAGTAACAAAAATGAAGAAGCACTAGAAGTGCAAACCCTCGGCCGGTATGCATCTTGAATGTAATTAGTCGCGCTATGACAGAATGGTTTATTAATTAAACAATACCTATTAACCGCCACGTACAGCGAAAGTATAAAGCAAATACGAAAACAAGCAGCACTGATTTTCAGTGAACAAAACACGATTTCATGCACCTACAATGTTTTGGGCTTTCAGAAGATGACAGTATTGATGGAACAAGCATATTGTTACAACCTTTGCTCTCTAGACGTCTAGTTCTTTGTGCAACTTCTCTAGGCGTCTGGTTGTTTGTGTAGCTTTTGAAGTCGTAATGAGCCCTATGGGCGATTTAGGCGTGGCATAGGTAACACCAGAGCCAAAAAATTAGATGTGGGAAAACATGAACGTTACAAATGTCGCTAGATTAGGCGTTGTTTCTAAGTGCTAAACCCTCACGTACAACAAAGGAAACAGCTCGCCACTGATTTTCCAGCTCACAACAATCTAGACGTCTGGTTGTTTGTGCAGCTTCTCTAGACGTTTGGTTGTTTGTTTGCTGTAATGAGGTGACCCAAAACCAAACATCAATGTGGAAAAACATGCACGTGCACATGTAATTAGGCGTCTGTTCGCTAAGAATTTGGCTAACGTAACAAAATGAATAGAGACGCACTAGCGTACTTACGGGTCAGCCGAGCCGCTTCGTCCGACAAACAGACGCTGTCATGGACAATGCACGTTCCCCTTCGCAAATTCCCGTCAAGTGCCAAATTTCTGTTGAAGACGACGCTAGTGATCTTTGCAACAACACCACGGCCGCTCAGCCACGTACACCGAAAGTTCAAGCTGGCAGACTGCAGAACCACTATACAGAAACACTGTGGAACAAGCAAAATGTTAGAAGTCAGGTACAGCTACACACCCTCGCTCCTGGTTGTTGTTGGGGAAACATACACGTGCAAATGTAAACTATAGGCGTTGTTTGCAAGTGCTAAACCCCTAAAAGCAAAGGACTAAACACCGTGTACAGGACGGACGCCCGATGGCCGAATTCTCGTTAGCATCTGTACCAAAGAAAGAGAGGTGGAGCCTTATGATGACATCACGTTCGTCTATTGGTCGGTAATGACACCACTTCTCGCCTATTGGTCGGAATAGCTTCATTTGCATCTGCGCTAACCAACTATATATACGGTCGTACCGTCGTCGAACGACTACTATACCATTAGCCCGGAAATCCGGGCCTCGGGTAATGAATAGAGACGCACTAGCGTACTTACAGTCCGTCAGCCAACGTCCCGTAGGACCTCGCTTATTTTCTAGCGCGCCGGTCCGCACCCCCGCATACAGCTCCACGTACTTCGCCACGACGAAATACGCATTTTATTGCAATACATAAGATTAAGACTTTTCGGCGGTCCTGGAAGACATGCGTTGCAGTGTATGACGTACGGGCTCGTTGTTCGAACACCTGCGAAGTCAACAGCGCGATTTGAGACCTTGTTTGCGGAGAGGAACGCTGCATGTGAACGCCATGCTAAGCCGGAAGAGGCAACTCAACCACGCACTGCAACACCGTTGAGTCGACACACCATTAGACGCCTTTCTCACTAGAAGCTTGTCTACCGTGCTATCATCGTACGGTGTTGTCAGAAAACTAGCTTCTTTGAGACGGCTGTGTGCTCATATCTACGAATGCCACTTGTTGTAATCACCTTGCATTACCGCTGATGCTAAAGCCAGAATCGGCAGTGACTATAAATGTAAGGCTACTGCACACTGCACAACTTGTCAAACTACTTGCTAGCGTATTCTACTGTTTAGCTTCTGGCTAATTAAATGTTGATCGGGCTTGAAAAGAATTGTCTGATGTACTAGACAACGCATGTCTGTATCACAGCAACAAATTAGACTACTGAAAGTGTTTAGTACAGTATATATTGACTGTGCAACAATTAGTCAACTAATCAATTAATTTAATAACTATCTATTAATAATAAACTGCAGTTACATGCCTTTATTTAATATTATTGGAAAATTAATCTCATTTGCATATACTTGTGGTACACTTACTCACTATTCCTCTAGTAAGAGTCTCTCTGATAAATTTATGGTCGTGTGATAGTGATATTTGATAATAATTAATACTATGAGTGATTATTGTTCATATTTATGACACAAGCAAGACTTTGGGTTGATTTGATTTCAAGAGCAGCCACTACCCACTGTTTCAACTCTTCTTTCAATTTTCTGGATCTCTGCAGTGGTGCCACATCTAGCACAAGACTGGCAATCTCTTTCAGGATGAACAGTTTCTCCACTTTTTCGCTTCCCCATACTAGATGCATATGCAGAGTATGTATTTAAAATGCAAGAACAAACAGTTCAGTCTCTACATCTCTTCAACATCAATCCCCTTGGCTAGTTATGACTTCTTATTATCAAAACACTTACAACTATCAGCAAACTCGAAAATCAATTGATAAAGTCACAGAAGAACAGAACAAGAGAACACTAAGAACTCATATTACAAAGAAGTAAAGGAATACCGTAACTCGTTGAAAACAGCACTCAGCGCAAAGAAATCTCAACAGAATAGCGATATCCCACCCTAGAAGACTGCTGAGACGCAGAACCGTGGTTTCTACTTGACGATTCTTACTCCAATTACTGCACAGTGCGTCAAGTTTGGGGTCAGAAACCTCCCGTGTTTGTAGATGCACACCAGATTTTAGAATGCAGTAAAACGCGATCACATGCCCTCTTTACAATTTACTAGGTTGTTGGTGAAAAAACGCCAAGAGACGGCAGTGTTTTCAAAAACTAGCGAGACGTTACCATGTGATTAGTCGCAAATACGCCAGTCTGTCTTCAGTTTTATTGGATAAGACTTAGCCAATATGTTGTCCTTTACGTGCACATCTTCTACAGACAGTGATCTTCGTCCTAGTCTCCTTCTGTCCAGTAGATTTCCAAACGCAACCACGCCTAGAAAGGCGGAAAGCTCCCGGATATAAAAAATAAATTCTAGCCTCGCCCCCCGCAAAACCAAGCCTTGGCTGACGGACTGCTTATAGATCAGTCGCTCCGTCCGACAAATAAACGCTGTCATAGACAAATGCACGTTCCTATTCGCAAATTCCCGTTGAACGCCAAATGTCTGTTGAAGACGACACTAGTAATTTTTGCAACAACACCGCGGCCGCTCTAGAAGCTACATTTACACAATGTTTTTAGACTAGACCGCTCTCGTCATGAGCCAGACCAAGTTGCTGAGGACGTCTCGGTGCTCTAGCTGTGTTCATAGAGTTAGCTACAACTTACATCAAACATTCTTGTCAGAAACTCCAGCTAGCATAGCTTATCGCTTTCCTAGTGGTCTATAATTAAGTTTAGACCGCCGGTAAAACATTCATCTTGAAGTATTTCTGACCAAGGAACTCACGCCTCGACCAGAATTGAGTCAGTCAACCACAGTTTCCAGTTTAACTCTGGGTAAGTAAAGACGCAAGATGACAAATTAATGTTAGTGGTAACGAATTGAGGATCTAGCTAATTCTAAGAGACGGTCTGGAACTTCGAGGCTAGCTAAACTCATGAGAAAAGATGCCTGTGGTCGGTCAAGCTTGGAGACGAGATTTAAAGTCTGTACGCATTGTAATAAAGAAATGCTAGCCCTCACCCGCCCTATGGGCAGTAGAAATTGCGCTAGCACCTAGATAGTAGTAGCTGCCTAAGTGAAGGAAACGTAAAAATACGTTCCGCCAGTCGTCCATTATTTGGCACGTACCAGATTAGCCTCCATCTCACAATCTCACTGTGAAGGGTCCACGTGTTACTTTAGAGACAACCCAAACGCGCACATGCACATGCACACGCACACGCGCACACACACACACACACACACACACACACACACACACACACACACACAACACACACAACACGCACACAGACACGCACAAATACGCACAAATACGCACACACACACACACACACACACACACACACACACACACACACACACACACACACACACACACACACACACACACACACACACACACGTTGTGTTCACTCGAGTCAGAGTTCTGTCTCATAGCATCTACCTAGGCTCTACACGTCACGCAGCGAAGAAGACGCACCGGCTCTCCGACTGGCGAAGTACAGTGGCTGGCGAAGATTAGCGTACAGTACAGTGGCTGGCGAGCACACGTCACATTCACATACTCGGCTAATTGAACAAAGCAAACTCCGCGTAGCCTCTTGCACAGCTCCTCTTAACGCGCGCACGAGAAGCGGAGAGGGGGCGGTGCCGGCACGCAAGAGTCTGTTCAGATACGCTTGACGTCATCTCTTTAGCACGCGTAGCACGCGCCTGCCTCGGGTGATCGCTAACTATTATGTCAGTCGACACGCTGTGAAGCTGAGACGGCAAACGTTTGCATGCGCATTGCTCTCTAGAGCCGTAGTAGAAGGGCACACAGACTGAAGAGATCGAAAAGTAACAGTCATTCCCTCATACACAGGTAAGATGTTGAGATTCAGATGGCAAGCTATTATGGCGTGTAATCAGTGTCAAAATTACGCCGGTAGTACTTCTATCTAATGAGGTCGGTCGCACACTCAATGAAGTAGGTCGCTAAGTCAATGAGGTCGGTCCTAGTCTAGGACCGAGGTCATTGAGTGTGCGACCGACCTCATTGAGTGTGCGACCAACCTCATTGAGCGTGCGACCGACCTCAGTAATAGATGTACTACCGGCGTAATTTTGACACTGATCACACGCCATACAAGCTAGCGGAGAACGCCTCAAATAGTCAAGGTGACGTACGTTGTATTGGTGCAGAGTGCGGGCACGCCCCCCTCTCCGCTCCTCGCGTGCGCGTTAAGAGGAGTCGTGCAAAAGACTAGCCCCTGCACATCTCATTTCAGGCCGCCAAAGTCTCGTTTCTGGCCGTCGGAGGCAGTCCGGGCAAAATACAACTAGTCTGTTCGTCTCGGACGGTCGAACTCGACCCTTCCGCCGCGTTTCGCGACGATCGGAGTCCGGCGTCGTGTTTCGATCGGTGCGTTACGCGCATCTATCCAGACAGACGGAAGCGTGGATTGGCGTATTATAGTATAGGATTAAATTGAGCAGTTCCGGCTCAAGCACTTCCTCTCACGTGCGAGCAGGCGATCAGTACGTGGGTCGCACAGTGAGCACGGAGGAAGGCTTGGCTCGGAAAGCTTTTCTCTGTGCAGATACGTGTTATTAGTAGTTTGGCAAAATAATAAGTTCAATCGACGTCTTTTGGGGAGAAAATCGACACCGAAAGTATCAGACTTGTCTAGGGAATGCGGTTCCGCCCCTCCAAGTGAAAATACGGTATACAAGTCGACAAGAAGTAGTGACTGGCTCTGCATGTTGGCGGGACTTCCCATAAATGGTGAGTCGTGTTAGGACCTCTACGCGCTGCCCACGTTCCCGGTACTAGCTGCACGTGATCTTTACGTCGCAGCCACAGTGAAATAGGCTGCCGGTGCTCTCTACTGGCAGCCTGCTCACAACTTGGTCACACGCAGGGAAGGAACTTCGAGCAATACCGGTCTCATGATTTTGTTGCTGATTTTGCTGCTGTTGAAAGCGGGCTTCATGATGAAGCTGTCGCTGCATCAATCATCAATTCAAGTAAGACCTACTAGACGTAGGAACTGCGGGGACACTGGTTTAGATATCCAGTGCGCCGTCAATGTGAGCTGTGATTGAGAGTAATCATTACTAGCTTGATCAGACTAGTGGAAAATCTAAATTTTTTAACTGACCTACAGATCTAGTGACAGAGGTATAGAGATCTAGGCATACGTAAGATTTGTAACTAATGAGGTGACCTAGGTAGAGTGTTGCTGTTGTGTAAAATGCATGCATTTAATTAAGTACAGTGTATAAAATTATTAATAAGTTCAGTCTGATTTTTGTGTAGAGGCCTGTCCCACACTGACAACTGGATCGCGATCCGATCGCGATAAATCCAATCCACATCGCGAGGTGGTTTCGATCGCGATCTGATCGCGATAGGTTGAATCCAATTAGAATAGTGGACGTTACCCTAGCACTCCTCACTCGTCTTTGTTCTCGTTCACCTTACGTTGCTGTATCGATGCTTTCCACAAGCAAAGAAGCCACACGTACACATCGGTCATCAGTCAGCGTGATATCGAAAATGAGGTGAAGGTAAAGCGTTTTTCAAAGTGTAGTAGTGTGGACGCTCGCTATCCAGATCGGATCGCGATCCATTCTGGTCTAGTGTGGACAGGGCTTAATTAATGGCACGGCCTCCTACGCAACTTTTGTCCCCTGAACCAAAACAAAGTTCCTACCTACAGAGCCGTATACTTCAGAGCCCTCTTCATAAAAAATAAAAAACATTTTGAGAAAATGATGGGTAAGTAGGGATGGGTATGTAATTAAACATGCTCATCTTCTAAATCACAATGTTTTTACCTAAATTAATTAAAGCGCAGCAGTCGTGTGTGACTCTCACAGTACTGGATTGTGATGTAGGAGATGAGCATGATTAAGTACATACCCATCCCTACAAACCCATCATTTTCTCAAAATGTTTTAGACTTGTGTAGTTTGAAATGAAAATGACAGTCCTAGTAAAGGTGTGCAGCTCGGCCGGGATTTCAATCTTTGATTGCATCTCTAGACAACTCCCACGTTACGCTCAGCATACACGAAAGTACGTAGCCGCTGACGGATGTACGTAATAACACTGATTGCAGCTCTAAACAACTCCCATTACCTAGGGTTCCACGGAAGAGATACACGCTTACATGCACAGAGAGTCAGACAGGACTCCGCGCCGTTGAACATAGTGGTACTGTACATGTTCAACTACACGCAACTGTAAGCAGCATGTAGCAGCAGGTGGAAGTAGCAGCTAGGCTTCCAAACGATAGTCACATGTACACACGTGACCGGAACAACATGGCGTTGTGGGAAGCACTACGTGGAATTGCACAGCAGGAGTTGATTGATACAAGGTGACGTTGCACATTTCTAGCTGTTGGGTCAGTGCAATTCTTCGGACAAGAGCGAATCGTTTGGTGTGACTCTCGTCGTTGTAGCTGCTTCGAGTGAGGCGCTAGCCTGGCTGACAAAAGTGAAATGTGAAATATGAAAGAATAAAACGGGTTTTTTTACTTGCCACTAGCTGGCTTCTGAGGCGCTTAGTGTCAGCGGTGATAGTCTGGCTACCATTAGGAACGTTTGGAGTTGAGCGCTACTGTAATGAGTTCTGAGAGATCTGGTTTGGATGCGTTTGGATACTTTTGTATGGTCCGCCATTTTAGATTCTTCGCATCCCTACATAGGGAGTGCTACCGCAGTCCCTGATATAGGAATCTGGTTTACTTTATAGCCTCGACCTCCCAGATCCGTGTAGCGTGAATCGGCGCTACACCGGTCTGGGAGATCGAGGCTAGTTTCTGCACTGTGTAAGACCGTGCTACAAGTGTCTTTCTTCGTCTCTAGTCGTTACGTCAAAAACGTTTGGAATGAACTTTACCTTTCTCCACCCTGGTTTTCTAGATCTGCACTTTGACTAGGAGTACGTAACACAGGTGTAAGAAAGTTTTTCGAGGTCTAGAGAGGCCAATTAATTAGAGTATTTCAGAGAATGATAATGCAGCGAGGCAAGGACGATTCTAAACTTGGCTCTATAGACCTACGCGTAAGACAGATTACTTGCTGAAAATTGCACGCAACGCCTTTGACGTGTACTAGCCAAGTCTTTCTTAGTTTCTACATAATTTTCTAACGGTTGAAATTGTCTTTCCTGTATCTTAGTTGTACGAATTAATATAGATTCTAGATTAGATAATTAAGCTAATTATTGTTACTTTAAAATTTCTGCTAAGTTTAGTGACGCATGCACGTCTCTTTTCTACAGTTGCAGACTCACGGCTCTACGAGAGCTCAAGACGACCACATTGAAGGTAGATAGATATCGATATTGCATTGTTCATTGCTTCATGTATACTCTTTAGGCTTAACTGTCTATTTTCTATGTGAAGGTCTCGCTTTCTTTGAGAAAACTACATCTTTACCACCTGCTAGCATCATGCACGCCACATCTTTCAAACTTGGAGATCAGCAGTTCCTGATGATTCCCACTTACTTAAACGCACACAACGGTGGATCTACTGAGTCGTATATATACAAATTTGCGCAAGAATCGCTACACAAATATCAGGCACTCAGGTCACACTACGCTTACAGTAGTGCAATTTTCGAAGTAGCAGGAAATGTCTACCTTGCTATTGGCAATGCTAGACATGACTCGTCCACCATTTATCAATTACAGGGTCACAGATTTGTTCATTTTCAGCACGTTTCGACTAATAGGCATACTACCGACTTAGAACACCTTCACATGGATGGTCACGATTACTTGGTGTTCGCTTGCTATTACAGCAGTCAGTCGCTATTAGTCTTCCGGTGGAATAATGGAAATTTTGAGTTGTACGAAACAAAGCAGATTCAAGGATTTCGAGACGTGGAACATTTTGAAATCGATGGTGAACATTACTTGGCCGCAGCCAGATACAAGTCGGGTTCTTCGGCTAACGTCAATTCCTATATCTACAAATGGACCGGAGTTCATTTTGCACTTTTCCAAACCATTCCCACAAAAGGAGCATTGAAATTCAGTTTTACTCGTATTGGAAAAATGTTATTTCTAGCCGTGGCCAACATGGTAGACAGCGACAAACCACCTGACCAGCAGTTCAAGACTCCGTCCGTAGTTTACAAATGGAATGGAAAGAAATTTGAAGACTTTAGATATCTCAATACAACTGCAGCTGCGAGTGTCAGCTTTGTCAACATGAGACACCACAGTTATCTTGTAGTTGGAAGCATCTTGGCAAATGGAATATCAGTCTACAGAGCTGAAGGATCGGGATTCCACTTGTATCAGAGAATTCCTAATGTCAACGCCACTCATACAGAGTTCTTTCAAAGCAATAATCGCACGTACATGTTTACAGCAGGTGGCCTATATGAAAACGGATACGTTTCCAGTGTCTACGGATGGATGGAGTCGTAAGGACACACGAACCATAGCATTGACGTTGACTTTGAGTTCTGATGAATGATTGTTAAATTTTGTTAGTTCGTTACAGTGCATGTGAGCTAGTGTTTTGTCTACGATCCAAATCGTTTTTCCACATGTACTCAAATTTTGGGTTTGTGTAGTACCGTTCACAATAATTATTGCAAGTTGCTGCAAATGAACCTGGCTATCTGTTAGTACGGTCACATAGTGAGTGCCCATGCGTGTACGGATATGTTCTATCTAGTGAATGCCCGCTCGTCACTGCTGAGGAGCGTGAAGGCGGGGTTGTGATCAAGCTGTAAGCTTGTATGTCCGGATGGCTAGAAGTATACGGCAAGAGGTCAAGGCGGCGTAAAAATTCTATTTAGAGTGTGTAGCATATACCCTGTGTATACGAAGGCACCAGAAATGGGCGACGTGATGACGTTTATTAATTAACGACGTTAGACCACAGATACCAAACAAGCTAAGTACATCCGTACCAGTAAATCAATCTCTAGCTAGAATGACTCACTTTATACACATACTCACTATCATACACCATGTGACCTCACAACTGCTAATAAAAGAGTACATGTCAGTTGGTCACACTAGACACAGAGTGTATGTGGTCTTTTCAGATAATATATATATATATATATATATATATATATATATATATATATATATATATATACATAAATATATATATATATACACACACACATACATACATACATACATACATACATACATACATACATACATACATACATATATATATATATATATATATATATATATATATATATATATATATATATATCAAACAGCCGTAAGCAAGCTGCAGCTGGCAGTTGCTTGGAAAACCCCTGCATTGAAAATTTCACCATACAGTGTAAAGTCAGTTTTACGTAGTGTGTCGTTCAGCTGAGCGGCAACAAACGGCACGACGCTTATCAGAAATGAACAGCAACGGCGAATTGTGAACACATTGCCGCGCGGCAAACACGACATGTTCCGAATGCCAGCGGCACGCCGCAAGGGATAGAAAACTTTCTATCTCTGCGGCAAACTGCTCGCTGCCGCTGAAGTTTGACCAATCGTAGCCTAGTATGAAATCGAGTGCATGGTCACGCTTATCTGGAATATCCTTTGCTTGAAGTTGTCGCAAGTTTGCAACAGGTGCAGCGTAAATAGAAATAATAGCTTTAATTATTACAATGACACTCTGTTAGAAGTAACGCCGTTACAAGCAAAATGGCGATTAGATTTGTGCAAATTCATCGGGCGTTTGTCTGTCCGTTTTTCAGGCTCCCTGTTTATCTGTCTGTTTGTTTGCCTGCCTGTCTCTCTTTTACTTTGTCTATCTGCCTGCTTTCCTGCCTTTCTCAGTGCCTGCCTGCCTGCGCTGTCTCACCTGTCTGTGTGCTGGTCCAATCGCCACGAAACCATGCATGAAGACTACGTTCCACACCCCAATTCAAATAAGGTTTTAGACCCATTTTAAGGTTCAGGAAGCGACTCTAATAATTCGGCAACGGTGAGTGCTCTAATCTACTAGACTTATTGCTGCCTTGAATTTTGCATAAAGAACCCGTAAGTTGACGTCTGACGTTCGGGTGAGCAGGTGAAAGCGTTCAGGCAGCGTTCATATGGACGCCACATTGTCTGCCGTTGTATAAGGCCTGTTTCACATTAGCGGCACAAGGCGCCGCTGCGTTGCCGTGCGTTCTTTCTTGCGTGTCAGACTTGCATGCGTTCTTTCTAGCAGTTCACATTAATTGGCATGACGCAGAATACGACGCAGCGTTTGACGCAGCGTTGACGCAAGATATAGAGTCAAATTATAATGTCAAGATTTAGATAATATGACCCAAAGCCAGACATCGTTATTGAATCCTTGCAACCCACTAAAGCTAAAATGTAGGGAATGTAGTTGGAAGGATTCACTAATGATGTCTGGCTTTGGTTCATATTATCTAAATCTTGTTTCTATTACTTTTTATACAATCCTACATACCGGGTACTGCCGTACCCTGTGACTTCCACTCAGAGAAAAAGTTTTTAAAATTCTAGTTTGATAAAATTTTAGGAGTGCAAAAGCACAACCGACTCCTTTAATTAAACAAAGATTCTATAGCGTAACGAAAATACACATTTCCTAAATCATACTTGGTATACATGTCTCACATCTCGAGCATGTGGATCTTACGTATACAATGTACTGTACTTGCAAGATATGCAAATAAGCTGTGCAGTGTTTGTGTATAGGTTTGAATTATGCAGACGTTACATTTAGTTGCAATTATAACTTACCACTAATAAATGAAGCTTTGTTCTAGTTACTTGAAAACTGCGAGCATATGTGCATGTAGTTGTGTGTGTGTGTGTGTGTGTGTGTGTGTGTGTGTGTGTGTGTGTGTGTGTGTGTGTGTGTGTGTGTGTGTGTGTGTGTGTGTGGTGTGTGTGTTTGTGTGTGTGTGTGTGTGTGTGTGTGTGTGTGTGTGTGTGTGTGTGTGTGTGTGTGTGTGTGTTGGTATGTATGGGCGTCGGCCTTCAGCTTTAATCGGGTCTTCTTTTGGGGTGCAACGTAGAACGGCAATGACACAGTGCTGTAGAACTACTTTTTACGCGGTTTGCCATTCAGGAAGAAGACTGAATGCCCCTGATAAACTTAATTTGAAGAAAGTTGCGTTACGTGGGTACTTCCATTTTTTCTCCATTCATCATTCATTGTTGCTCACATACCATTTTTACGTCACAATGCTATCTAGCAGTCCCATCAAACTGCGTTATTTGAGCAAGCAGTAGTTGATTTCGTTTCTCTTAATTAAACATTACACTTCGTCCAGAGCAAGGTGATAGAGTTTCCCAAAAAATATTGTTTGGTGCGTAGTCGTTGGAAACATGCTGACTAGATGTTAGGGTTTTCATTTTAAAATATCCCAGGAAGATCCGCTTCCATTAGTACTCGCGCTAATTCTCTAGAACAGCACATCGGATCTCCACCAAATTTAAACTGCCCATGCCTCACCTCGGACAGTATGCACGGAGCGTGTCGTTTATTATGGTGACGTCGATAACAGTAAGCTATTTTTAGTATATCCGGGTCTTTAAAAATATGCTTTTCTTCGTTCGCCCGAGTACGCGCGTCAATTGTTCGATAACCATAGCAACAATACAATAGCAACAACGTCTTTGAAGTGGCGACATCCAATGGGACTGTCGAATGGCTATAAAGAGAGGAAGATTTTCACAACTGATTGCAGCGCGCCACGGGACTACGAGAATGCAAACAGGCTGGAACTCCAAACTACATGTTCTCCGCCATGACAAATCACTGTTCTTGGGTCTGTCTGTTCTCACAGAGGCTCGCCCCAACAATACTTTGTATTTTTAACTAGTGAGATATTCTTTGATGTTTGCAGGCAGATGAACGTGTGGTTTTCATTTAGTATTCTGTAGTTGCATATAGAACCTTGTGGTTGTGTTCAGTATAATTGCTTTATTGAGCACAACGCAAAACTACAGAACACCACAGTCTAATTTCAATTATTTCCAAAATTCTTTTGATCAGGAGTCAGCGCTTCAGCTTTTCTACGTGTCACTCCCACTCCTTGTTTTGTCAACTCTTTCATTCTAGTACACTCAAACCTCCCTTATCCGGACCTCCGAGATCCGGGCACCTCCCTAGACCGGGTACCTTTGCACCCTCGAAAACCCTGCGCATATATGTCTTGGGGCTCCGAGGTTACACACCGCGTAAACAACAAACTCCCGAATGTTTAGTCGCATTCACGCGCCAGTGCGTGGGAGTATGGCTTCGAAGAAAAGAAAGCGCTCCTGCATCAGTCTTGAAACGAAGCTCAAGGTCATTGATGAAATCAGCAAAGGTCAGTCACAGAGACACGCCTCGGAAATCTTTGGAATTCCGAAGTCTACTGTGGCGGACGTGTGGAAACATCGTGATAAAATCAAAGACCACGTGTTTGCTCCCGAAGCACCAGAAGAATATGCTAAGAAGCAGAGAATGACACTTAGTACATGACAGAATTAGAGTACATTGGACATGTACATTAAGGTGGTCTGGGACTCCAAAGCTAACGCGCGTTACCTCTTTCTTTTATCCGAACATCCTTAAATACGGGCACTCCCCAGTCCCATATTGCCCGTATAAGGGAGGTTTGCACAACGTGTTCGAGCAAATCGAGCATCCTTGTCTGCAAAAATTGATAAAGTGTAGGCTGACCAATTTCTTTGAAGTTACCTTGTAAGCCAGCTACCAACATAACCAGTGTACTTGGAGGGTAGGGTAATCCGGGGTAACTCCGTGACTGGGGCAACTCCGTGAATATCAATAGCTGTTCCTCACCCTGTTCCAGTGTGAAGCGTCTTACCTCCAGTTTAGGATTTGAAATTCTTCTCCTATTAGTAAACTACTTGGCGCAGGATTATGAGTTTCACTGTAAGTCGCTATGCGGTATAAGAGGTGATTTTGTTGCTATCGCTTCGGGGGTCCGGATGTTCTTCCATACGTAACAGTTTGTTGCAAGTAGCAATTGACTTGCTAAGGCACAGCAAAAAATCTAATACGTGTGCTTTATTTGTCGCTACCGCAATAGGTGCAGTAGATACGTTTGTCTACTCGTACCACTTCGTCTCCTCAACGTCGGAATGGGCGTGGTAGGTACATGTAGTAATTGCTTATTCTCGATATTGCAGCAAGCTATAATTTCACAGTTCGCAAATTGAATTGTCTGACTAACTAAGCAGTAGCTATATAAACAGGTAAGAGGGTGCCAGGGAGACCAACTTCACACAGACTTGTAGTAGACTCTTCCTGTGTTGGCTGACTAGCAAGACAACGCAATTTACCACAATTTACTAATATTAAAGAAGAAATTCTAACGTTGTTCGGATTTTAAAATCATTCGATAATTGCGGACGGCCCCTAACGCAGTGTTCTAAACCACTTTATGGCTGTCAGGAAGACTAAGTTCACATAACAAGATCTTACACTTCTACTAAGCACAGATAAGTCACACCTCCAAAAGTCTACATCTGAAAACAATCTAGTCTGCAACAAATCACAATGCCTTGTACTTACTACTATTAACTCAGCTACAAACCACTAAATGTCAGTCAGGGAGACTGAGTTCATATAAGAGGATGGTACACTCCTGCTGAGCTTAAAAGAGTCACCCCACTAATGGCCACATCCCCAGGCAATCTACTGCAGTGTACCACACCTATTCCTTACCACAGACCATTACAACCTCGACAACACACCACTAAATTACTGTCTAGAAGACTGAGTTCACACAACAAGGTGGTTTCCATAGTCTAATTTTCATAGACAGTATTAGTCTAGTTTCACTGCTGAAATCTTCCTGCTATTGTAAGTAATACACATCAACGTAAGAAGTACTGCCTGCCAAGTGTTACAACCATTCGTAAAGTCGTAGTTGCCAGAACAAAACTCTCTTCACGAAGTTGCCCCACCCACAAGATTAGCAGTGTCGACGAAAGTCCCGAATTATCTCAAGAAAGATTAAGATTTTAGAGATGGCTGCCCACGTGCTGATTGGCAGAAGGCTACTGCTCAACACGGTAGTAAAATCAAGCGACTACAACACTTACACGTAGCAACATACGGGTATGTTCTAAATTGTTCACGGAGTTGCCCCGGATTACCCTAAGGGGAACCATCCTGACGCCGCCGTGCTTCCATGACAAATGTGGACAGCACATCACCGAGTGGAACCTGTGTCATGTTGCCCATTTCCAATTCATTGAAATGTCCTGGAATGTCACACCAAGAACGAAAAACTGTCACGGCTCAAGCTGCTGACCTTTTTGTTTTGGATGGTGTCCTCTCTTTGATCGCTCGATCAATGTCTTTACCCCAAACACATGCAAATCGATTTTTGGATTGACCAGTGCTCAATTGGAAGTCTTCAGTATCGTCCAAATCTTCTTGCAACCCCTTCTTGAAACAAGCAATCGGACTTGCAGACAGAAAAAACTGCCTTCTGCCATCTTACATGTGCATGTAACTAAAGTAAGTCAACTACGCCAAATACGTGCATGCTTCGGGTGCACAGGACTTGTTTTGTGTAACCACACGCTTGTCAGAAACAGCCCTGTCTGGATGTCCTGTCCTTACTTAATTAAATAATGCGTGGCTACGCCCAAGTCAGCTTAATAATAAATATGGGCAAGTGGTCTAAGTCGGATAAACACCTGTCCTAAGGGACTATGCGGCCGTAACTTCCTCGAGAAACCTTGGAAGCGCTGTTCGACCACATCAGCGCTTCCTCGGCCTCTTCTCGAGGAAGTTACAGCCGCGTAGTCCTCTCGGTCAGGGTATCTATCTTATACATAGCCTCCAAATGAAGAGATTCGTTGCCTAACAGTTCCAGGTAACTGATTGCATCAAAGTCACTACCACATGGTAACTGTAATAACAGGATACCTGTATATCATCCCGTTTGTGGTCGCTGCATGTAAGCTGCCGCTACTGCATGGTATTTATATAATTTGAGCTATAGCTTTAGCCGCTTTGCATGGCTATTAGCATTGCAAATGATTTTTGCTATGCTTTCCCATGCAGACATTCATGTCGAGCATGTGATGCCAAGACCATTGAAAAACTTCCTATAACCAATTAATCCCTAGACCGCGAAAGTATCGAACGGAGAAAGAATCCAACGTTTATTAGAAAAACTATGCAGGCGGGTGGAGTGGGAAAGTTATTCGAAGAAATACGGTTCCATGCATGCCTATATAATTGTTCAGCTGCCGTTGGTGTATCAAAATTGCTGAAAATTAGTTAACGCGCCACGAGAGCAAATTTATGTTAAACGCATGGCATGTGCAGTGCATGTAAAGTGGTGTTTTATTCGTATGCAAGTCTAAAGTTCTAAGTAAACGGTATATATATATATATATATATATATATATATATATATATATATATATATATATATATGCTTTTGCGAGAACGGAAAATTAGAGGAAACCCCTTACCACAAGGGCTTCACTGCCCACGTTGAATGCTTTTATGTCACAAATACGCAGTGTTTACGTAATTGGGACTATCGCGTTTGTAATTGCCGCTTGCATGGGTGGTATTCGAAGAAAACTGACGATGCACCGTCCCTCGAATCTCGTTCAAACCTCACGATTTCCTTCCTGCATGGTCATGCACCTTTGTGTCGTTTGCAATTGTACATGCATGCACTCACTTAATGCATGCACTTAGTGATCTGCAAGGACACGAGCGTGTCTTCCAAGTGCGCATTCCTGCATGCTTGCGAAATTGTATTTCCGCCGTTGTGGATGCTATGTCGAGTCGGCAGGACTGTGCATGACGTTTTACACGGCCTCTATATAGTATAAGGACGACCGAGAAACAATTTTTGGATAAAACTCTAGACGCGCTAACGTAAACGTCAAACCATTTGAGGCTGCATAATGTTGCCGATGTGTAACACAAAAATCTCAATACATTATCGATAAATTAGATAATTAGTTAGTTGTTACTCGATGATGCAATGGTTTGTATTGTATACTGCTTCGGTTCTATATGCTAAGTACATCCGTGGAGGCGGCGTGGGTGTGGAAGTCCGCTCAGTCTGCTCAAGAAAAAGAATGTCCGCGATTCTAGAAGTTTGTCGCTAGACGCCCACTTTTTGTGCTTTCCCAGAATCAGAACGTCACGTACTAGTCAGCAGATAAAAGAAACGAAGACTGGGCAACTCTACAGTCAGAACGGATTGAAGATTTTGATCGAGTCTATTTCTTTACGTTTGAAAGTATGGAGTCGTTTATCTCGATTGTAGTCGCTTGTCTGGCCGTCAGCCTCGTCGACGCTCTTCCCATTTCACAAACACGTAAGTTTATCTTGTAATCGGTCGTTTTATTATACTAACTAGCTAAGTGGCCTGTTCTCTGCCCGAGTAGATGAGATTACTATATAATGGTTATTACGTTTCTGAAGTCTTGCAAGCAAATTGTTTGTTACTGAACACACACACACACACACACACACACACACACACACACACACACACACACACACACACGCGCGCACACACACACACACACACACACACACACACACACGCACACACACACCTTTTATAAACAAATTTATAGCCGAAAGTATCTAAAATGCGTTTCATGGTTGGAGAGGCAGAGAGGGTGCATGTAGCCAAGTTACCCCGTTGTGTAGAATGACAGAATTCTCATGAAGACTTTCGTTCAGAGTTACATCCCATTCAATGATATCTCGTTCTGAGACTATTTATGATTAGTTCCGTTGAAGACAAAGAAAAAGTAACCAATTGTATTAGTGATTGTATTAGTGATTGTTAGTCAGTGTCCCGTTGAAACCATTGCGACAGTCCCGTTGGACACCGCGTTAGGGCTGGTTTACGTCATTACAGTAACTTACTTAGGCCAAGCGTCAGCCCAGCGTATCGCCATCGTAACGTCAGCGTTCTACTGTAAACATGTTAACACCTTTCGCCGAGACGCTACGTTCTGACCAGCGTCAAGACGTTGGATTAGACCCGAGTTCTATCGAGCGTCAACGTAACGTAAACCGGAAATAATACGGTTTGTAACTACCAATCGGTTGTCGCGCTTTCACTCACGTGATCCAGTTGTCTAACATGGACGACGAAGATCTCAGCAAGTAAAAGCAAGAAGTCTTGGTAAGAAGGAATACAGCAACAGCAGCGGCACTTGCTTCACGTGCGATAGGAACGGCCCTCGACGCTAGACCTTTTCGCAGCTGAGAAGACGTTGCTGGGTTGCGCTCAGACGTGTTACTGTAAATCCACTAAGTCTCAGTATTTGACTATTTTACGTTAGACGCTGGAATGACGCTCCACTTGCGTAAGTTACTGTAAAACATGCAGCCTTTAAGACGTTGCTGCTGTTACTAAGAACAGGTGTATCGAACGGGGCAGGTATTCGACGTACGTTAACCTCGCCCCCAGACTCTCTCGCGCTAGTCTTGTCCGGTGCCCGTATGACAATTCCAGGCGCGAGAGAGTCTGAGATCATCCCGTCTACTTCCTGCCACATCTCCTTACTAAATGCTCACTAAGTGTCACCCCCAACGACATCAACCGTCACCCCCAACGTCAGCAAGTGTCCGGTAACTTCAAAATCAAATTTGCGTTAGTCTAATCCAATAAACGTACCACACGGGATGCTATGACCATTGTTTGGTGTTTGTGGCATATCCAGCACTTGCAGACAACTGAAGCATGTTGAAAAGGTAAGTCTATGGAGTGTTGGTGACGGGTGTCGCGTTTACGCTTGTGTCTAAGATCTACAATGATGACCTTTTACGTAGTTCATACGCGCATCTCCTATGCGGTCATTAGCATTTCCGCGCAGACTAGACTCTGTAGCAAAAAGCGCGCAATGACAAGGGAAGGGGTTGATTTTGACATGAAGCTACCGTCTACCCTTCGAGAAATCTTCAAGTATGAAAACGAATACATCTTTTCGCGAAAGAATAGCCCTGGAAGCTTCAAGTTGACCCTCCAGACCTTAGTTTCATGTCAAGATCAACGCCTTTCCTTGCCATTGCGCGCTTTTTGCTGCAGAGTCTAGTCTGCGCGCAAACGCTAATGGCCGCGTGTGAACTAGATAGAAGGTCATCACTCCGCCAATTGTAGATCTCAGAGTACAAGTCTACACGAAACCCGTTACCAACACTCCATAGGCTTACCTTTTCAACATGATTCAGTTGTCTGCAAGTGCTGGATATGCCACAAACACCAAGCAATGGTCATAGCATCCCGTGTGGTACGTTTATTGGATTAGACTAACGCTAATTTGATTTTGAAGTTACGGGACATTTGATGACGTTGGGGGTGACACTTAGTGAGCATTTAGTAAGGAGATATGTCAGGAAATAGGCGGAATGATCCCAGACTCTCTCGCGCCTGGAATTGTCATACGGGCCACGGACAAGACTAGCGCGAGAGAGTCTGGGGACGAGGCTAGGGCAAACACAGGTATAAATAGGCGTATTTTTCAAAACACGGATATACTAAAATATCTTGCCTTCTTTGACGTCCCAGCGTTTTGTCTCCATCTCTGTTCAATCTCTATATAGATGATCTTTTGACACAGCTTAGCTTTCTGGTCTCGGAGCTAGAATAGCATATCTATACCTCGGGTGCTTGACTTACGCAGACGACATAACACTAGTGTCCCCAGATGTTGCTGGATTACAACAAATGTTAGATATATGTACTACGTATGCAAGTGAGCATCATCTGATCTACAACACCAAAAAGAATGTCGTGATTACATTCAAGCAGAGACGATGGAAACACTCTAGTGAATTAGATGTCTTTCTCAATGGCAATAGATTACCAAACAAGGAGGAAATAACACATTTGGGCGTTGTCATAAATGGTTGCTGTATGGTACAGAGCACATTGGAGGCTAGAAAAAGTAAATTTTATGCTGCTGTAAACAGTGTCATTAGCCGACTTGGTGGAAGTTGTCCAAAAGATAGTGTATGGATGACAATCATGCAAAGTCAACTATATCCTGTTTTTGCATATGGAAGTCATTTGTGGAATTTTGAACGAAGTATAGTAGAGACGTCCGTTAACACAGCGTATAGAAAAGGTATTCGTCGTGGGCTTGGTATGAAACAAAGAGACTCTATAGTGGAAAGAATTGCAGAATTTGTTGAGGCATCTCTTAAGATGAAAATACTACAGACTAAATTTCTTAAACGGGTCACAGATTCAAGAAATGAACTTGTGAGAGGATCGGCATTGCTAATAGTTAGACGTAGTTATCCTGGACACGAATAGGATAGGGTAGATGGTAATATTTTTACGTGTAGGTTAAGTGATTTTGTGTGTTAGTTATGTCATTTGTCTACATGTGTGTGTGTGTGTGTGTGTGTGTGTGTGTGTGTGTGTGTGTGTGTGTGTGTGCGTGTGTCTGTGTGTGTGTGTGTGTGTGTGTGTGTGTGTGTGTGTGTGTGTGTGTGTGTGTGTGTGTGTGTGTGTGTGTGTGTGTGTGTGTGTGTGTGTGTGTGTGTGTGTGTGTGTGTGTGTGTGTGTGTGTGTGTGTGTGTGTGTGTGTGTGTGTTTTATGTTGCCCCTATGAGGGAACTACACCAGGTTTGCTGTAATGAAAAATTATATAATTACTATTATTATTATTATTATAAACGACACGCTCCGTGCGTACCGTCCCAGCTCTCGAACGGGCAGTTTAAATTTGTTGGAGATCCGACGAGCCGCTAATTTCAGAGAAATTCACGCGCGAGTGGAGGCGGGTTCGATCGGCAGGAAATCGTTTCTTCTCGAGAGAGGTCCGGAAGACGATGACAATTGCACTGTCGAGTTACATGGATCCGGCGTGCGCTAGCAAAATTCTGTGGCGCTGCGACTCGCCTTTCTTGGAGATCCTATTTTATATACGAATACACAGACAGCTCTCCTTTATCTACATATACATTTTGTGTCATCCTCTAGATATCGATGTTCGTCACAGCACGGAGTTGCGTGTTGTTCAACTGCAAGATAATTTCGTTGTGTCCACGGCGCAAGACAAGACGGAAATCGTTTTAGAAAGTTTTGTTCACACTCAAATACAAACCCAACCACTTCCCGACAAATCTCACAAAGTGCGATCGTCCAGTAACCGTTCCGAGCACGCCCGTTCTGACCCAACGTCTACTCAACTACTTGATTTCGACTCACCGAGCAAACCTGCTGTCTCCGAGCCTATAGTCGGAGGAGGACCATTCATCATCGACTTAGCCGATCGAGAAGGCGTCGACAACGAACGTGCGTCGGCATGCTCGCAACACGCGAGAGTACCGTGGCAGGTGGGTCTGCTGATGGCCACCCCCAATCAAGACGTCACAGAGAAACAATGCGGAGGCGTGCTGATCGACAGACGTTGGGTGCTGACAGCAGCGCATTGTCTCGAGAACGCGACCGTCGTGATCGCCCTTGTTGGAGCCAAGCACTACTTGACAGGATTTCTCGGTGACGAGGGACAAAAGATTTTGGTCGACCGAGTCGTCGTGCACGATAGATACGAAAGCAAAGACAAAGACGTACCGAGACACGATATCGCTCTGCTGCACTTAACAGAGGACGCCGTCTTTGGTCCGGACGTGTTTCCTGCGCGTATACCTCAGCGTAACAGCTCGCTGGTAAGAAATAGCACTCGAATGATTATCTCGGGTTGGGGGAAAAGTCTGCAATATAATAGTTCGGTTAGTTCCGACTTGCTTCGTTGTGCACATGTGCCCGTCGTCTCTATGGAAGAATGCGTGTCGGCTCATCGGCCACTCGAAAAGAAAATCCGTAGCGGTCACGTGTGTGTTGGATACGCTTCCGGCGGAGTCGGGGCCTGTAATGGAGACAGCGGCGGGGGGTTAGTGCATCGGGGAGACGATGGGACAAAGACGGTGGTCGGGATTATCAGCTGGACGTCGCGCTGTGGCGAGAGTTATACAGTTTGCACGAACGTGCAGAAATATCGACCTTGGTTGGTGAGAAATATTCCAGAACTGAAATGAGAAATAGAGTTGGATGGATACAATAGATAAAGTTTATATTATTTTATATTTTTACAATTTACTAAACGATGACAAGTGATTTTATTGAGATTTTAAATATATCTAGTGAATGATTCGTAGTTCGTGTATCTAACTCGTGCTACAACGCATACCTTGCATAGCACCTCCTCTCACGTGCGAGCAGGCGAACAGCACGTGCGGTCGCGGATTCAGAGAAAGGCTTGGCTCGCGAGGCTAGGAAAGCTTTCTCTGTGCAGATACGTGTTATCTAACTTAGGAGTTTGGCAACATAACGAGACTTTTATTTTTTCAATCGACGTTTTCTGGAGAGAAAATCGACACCGGAAGTATCAGACTTGTTTAGGGAATGCGGTTCCGCCCCTCCAAGTGAAAATACGGTATAGAAGTCGACAAGAGGTAGGGACTGGCTCTGCGTGTTGGCGGGACTTCCCATAAATAGAGAGTCGTGTTTAGGACTTCTACGCGCTGCTCACGTTCCCGGTACTAACTGCACGTGATCGTTACGTCACAGTCACAGTGAAGTAGGCTGTCTACTGGCAGTCTGCTCACAACTGAGTCTCGGTCACACGCAGAGAGGGAACTTCGAGCAATACCGGTCTCATGATTTTGCTGCTGATTTTGCTGCTGTTGAAAGCGAGTTTCACGATGAATCTGTCGCTGTATCACTCATCAATTCAAGTAAGACCTAGGCGTAGGCACCGCTGGTATCTAGCCAGTGCGGCAGGCGCGGATACAAAATTTTTCGAAAGAAGGGGTCCAGTTGTATCATTACCACGCCCCGGCCTAACAAGGTCAATCTGTATTTGACCTACGGAACCAGCCAACTCACTTCAATCTGTATTAGGGTTAATTTCTTAGCTTATTCATTAGATAATTATAATTGCAGGCATATGAGTTTAGAATTGAACGAATTAATTAACCATCCATCAAAACAATAGTGTACGTTCACTTTGATAACACAACAAATGAGTTTTCGGTTGCGGTGGGCGTGTCGTTGAAGAGGAGGATCCTGACCCAGTACCCCTCCCCTCTAACCGGCTCTGGTGCCGTCAATTTGAGCTGCTGTGATTGAGAGTAATCATTACTAGCTTGATCAGACTAATAGAAAATCTAAAATCTTTTACTGACTTACAGATCTAGGGACAGAGGTATAGAGATATAGACATAGGTAAGACTTTGAATGAGGTGCTACACCAGAGTGTTGTTGTTGTGTTACATGCATGCATCTCAGTACAGTGTATAAAATTAATAATAAGTTCAGTCTGATTTTTGTCTAATTAATGCCACAGTCTCCTACACAAATTTGTGCCCCTGGACCAAACCAGGTTCCTACGTAGACTCGACCTCCCGGACCCGTGTAGAGTGAATTGGCGCTACACGGGTCTGGGAGGTCGAGGCTAGTTCCTGCACCAGTGTGAGACCGTGCTACAAGTGTCTTTCTTCTTCTCTAATCGTTACCTCATATTCGCTTGGAATGAACTTTACCTTTATCCACCCTGGTTTTCTGCACTTTGGCTAGAAATACGTAACACAGCTGTAGGGAAGTTTTTCGAAGTCTCTATAGGCCAATTAATTAGAGTATTTTGGAGAATGATAATGCAGTGAGGCAAGGACGATTCTAAACTTGGCTCTATAGACCTACGCGTAAAACAAATTACTTGCTGAAATTGCACGCAACGCCTTTGACGTGTACTGGCCAAGACTTCCATAGTTTCTAAATTATTTTCTAACGGTTGAAATTGTCTTTCCTGTATCTTAGTGGTACGTATTAATATATTATTGTTCTAGGTTAGATAATTAAGCTAATTATTGTTACTCTAAAAATTTCTGCTACGTTAAGTTTAATGACGCATACACGTCTCTTTTCTAAAATTGCAGACTGACGGTTCTACAAGAGCTCAAGACGACCACATTGAAGGTAGATAGATATTGATATAGCGGTTTCATTGCTTCAGGTACTATTTAGGCTAAACTGTCCATTTTCTATGTGAAGGTCTCGCTTTTTTCGAGAAAACTACATCTTTACCACCTGCTAGCATCATGGACGCCACGTCTTTCAAACTTGGAGATCAGCAGTTCCTCGTCATTCCCACTATATTAAACGCACACAAAGGTGGATCTACTCCGTCATATATATACAGATTTGCAGAAGGATCGCTACACAAATATCAGGCACTCACATCACAACATCATTACAGTAGTGCAAGTGCAAGTTTCGAAGTAGCAGGAAATGTCTACCTTGCTATTGGCCACTATCAACATGACTCGTCGACCATTTATCAATTACAGGGTCACAGATTTGTTCATTTTCAGCACGTTTCGACTAATAAGTTTGTTACGGACATAGAACACCTTCACATGGATGGTCACGATTACTTGGTGTTCGCTTGCTATTACAGCAGTCAGTCGCTATTAGTCTTCTTGTGGAATAATGGAAATTTTGAGTTGTACGAAACAAAGCAGATTAAAGGATTTCGAGATGTGGAACATTTTGAAATCGGTGGTGAACATTACTTGGCCGCAGCCAGATACAAGTCGGGTTCTTCGGGTAACGTCGATTCCTATATCTACAAATGGACCGGAGTTCATTTTGCACTTTTCCAAACCATTCCCACAAAAGGAGCATTGAAATTCAGTTTTACTCGTATTGGAAAAATGTTATTTCTAGCCGTGGCCAACATGGTAGACAGCGACAAACCAGCTGACCAGCAGTTCAAGACTTTGTCCGCAGTTTACAAATGGAATGGAAAGAAATTTGAAGACTTTAGATATCTCAATACAACTGCAGCTGCGAGTGTCAGCTTTGTCAACATGAGACACCACAGTTATCTTGTAGTTGGAAGCATCTTGGCAAATGGAATATCAGTCTACAGAGCTGAAGGATCGGGATTCCACTTGTATCAGAGAATTCCTAATGTCAACGCCACTCATACAGAGTTCATTCAAAGCAATAATCGCACGTACATGTTTGCAGCAGGTGGCTTATTTGGAAACAGACACGTTTCCAGTGTCTACGGATGGATGGAGTCGTAAGGACACACGAAGTGACGTTGACTTTGAGTTGTAAATGATTGCTAAATTTTTTTAGTTTATTACAGTGTGAGCTAGTGTTTTGTCAATAATCCAAATCATTTTTCCACATGTACTCAAATTTTGGGTTTGCGTATACAGTATATGGTTCAACAATTGCAATTGCAAGTTGCTGCGAATGAACCTGGCTATCTGTCTGTGTTCATGCGTGTACGTATATATGTATGTACTATCTAGTGAATACAGTTTGGGCTATACACATGTCGTAAGCAAGCTGGTAG
>NC_085085.1:12134484-12146984 GCF_963422355.1 Corticium candelabrum
GGACAGAGATATAGAGATCTAGACATACGTAAGACTTTGATTGAGGTGACATACTAGAGTGTTGTTGTTAGTTTACTGTTTTCCTTGCTGTGTTACATGCATGCATCTAAGTACAGTGCATAAAATTAATAATAAATTTAGTCTGATTTTTGTTTATTAATGCCATGGCCTCCTACGCAAATTTCCCCCCTGGACCAAAACAAGGTTTCTACGTAGCCTCGACCTCCCAGACCCTTGTACCGTGAATCAGCGCTACACTTTTCTGGGAGGTCATGGCTAGTTCCTGCGCCAGTGTCAGACCATGCTACAAGTGTCTCTTCTTCTCTAGTCGTGACGTCAGAAACGTTTGGAATGAACTTTACCTTTCTCCAACCTGGTTTTCTGCACTTTGACTAGAAATATGTAACACAGGTGTAGGGAAGTTTTCGAGGTCTAGAGAGACCGATTATTTTGGAGAATGATAAGGCAGTGAGGCAAGAACGATTCTAAACTTGGCTGTACGCCTACAGATTACTTGCTGAAAATTGCACGCAAAGCCTTTGACGTGTGGTCTCAAGTCTTTCTTTCTACGTAATTTCTAACAGTTGAAAGTATCTTCATACTAGTTACGCTAAGTATTGTTATTCTAATAAATTTCTGTTAAGTTTAATGACGCATGCACGTCTCTTTTCTACAATTGCAGACTGACGGATCTACACGAGCTCAAGACGACCACATTGAAGGTAGATAGATATTCCGTTGTTCATTGCTTTATGTATACTCTTTAGGTCTAACTGTCTATTTTCTATGTGAATTAAATTAAGGTCTCGCTTTCTTTGAGAAAACTACATCTTTACCACCTGCTAGCATCATGCACGCCACGTCTTTCAAACTTGGAGATCAGCAGTTCCTCGTCATTCCCACTTTCTCAAACGCACACAACGGTGGATCTACTGAGTCGTATATATACAGATTTGCGCAAGGATCGCTACACAAATATCAGCCACTCAGGTCACGACACGGTTACAGTAGTGCAATTTTCGAAGTAGCAGGAAATGTCTACCTTGCTATTGGCAACTATCACTATGACTCGTCGACCATTTATCAATTACAGGGTCACAGATTTGTCCATTTTCAGCACGTTTCGACTATTAGGTATACTACCGACATAGAACACCTTCACATGGATGGTCACGATTACTTGGTGTTCGCTTGCTATCACAGCAGTCAGTCGCTATTAGTCTTCTTGTGGAATAATGGAAATTTTGAGCTGTATGAAACAAAGCAGATTAGAGGATTTCGAGATGTGGAACATTTTGAAATCGGTGGTAAACATTACTTGGCAGCAGCCAGATACAATTCGGGTTCTTCGGGTGATCACAACGTCAATTCCTATATCTACAAATGGACCGGAGCTCATTTTGCACTTTTCCAGACCATTCCCACAAAAGGAGCATTGAAATTCAGTTTTACTCGTATTGGAAAAATGTTATTTCTAGCCGTGGCCAACATGCTAGACAGCGACAAACCACTTGACCAGAAGTTCAAGACTCCATCCGTAGTTTACAAATGGAATGGAAAGAAATTTCAAGACTTTAGATATCTCAATACAACTGCAGCTGCGAGTGTCAGCTTTGTCAATATGAGACACCACAGTTATCTTGTAGTTGGAAGCATCTTGGCAAATGGAATATCAGTCTACAGAGCTGAAGGATCGGGATTCCACTTGTATCAGAGAATTCCTAATGTCAACGCCACTCATACAGAGTTCTTTCAAAGCAATAATCGCACGTACATGTTTACAGCAGGTGGCTTATTTGAACACAGGTACATTTCCAGTGTCTACGGATGGATGGAGTCGTAAGGACACACGAATTATAGAATTGACATTAACTTTGAGTTGTGAATGATTGCTAAATTTTGTTAGTTCAGTACAGTGTGAGCTAGTGTTTTGTCTGCAATCCAAATCGTCTTTCCACATGTACTCAAATTTCGGGTTTGCATGTAGTATATGGTTCAACAATTGCAAGTTGCTGCAAATAAACCTGGCTATATGTCTGTGTTCATTCGTGTATACGTATATATGTATGTACTATCTGGTGAATACAGCTCGGGCTATACACAGTGTGCGAAATAGTCTTTGACTGACCACCGGACATCATGTTTGCTCAATTTAAAATTTTCCGGACAATAGAAACGTCTGGTCGATATATGTGTGTGTGTGTGTGTGTGTGTGTGTGTGTGTGTGTGTGCGTGTGTGCGTGTGCGTGTGTGTATATATATACTATATATATATATATATATATATATATATATATATATATATATATATACAGAATCATATAATATTTCTTCAAGTACAACTATACATAGATGTCTAACCCACACCCACACCCACACACACCCACACACACACACACACACACACACACACACACACACACACACACACACACATATATTCTTGCCGAGTCCAATGGACACCTGCTTGGGAGTAACGACCTTGCAATACCTCCTCGAGGAGTGAAGCAATAACATGTGGAAGCGAACGTGTACACACACTGATCCCACCACATCTTTTTCCAGCATCTGAGTCCACCACACTAGATATTCAAGCACAAGGAACAAAGTGGTTTGAGTGGAGGCATATTTTTCCCCATTCAGATCTAGTTACTGTAGTGGATCAATTCATGACAATTATCATGGGTTGCCACAGTAATTCGAGGTTGGTACACGTGTCCATGTATTTGTGTTGCCAAACCAAATTTCTTGGGATACTCTGCACGAACAGGTCGACAAAAGACACTTGCCACTGCAGCTAGCTCGAGGATGCCTGACCAAGTGCCAGGTTTCATGACTCTAGATGACACTTTGATGTTGCATGCCTTTGATGCATGTAATTAGTACAAACCACCTGACAATTAAATTACTAAAAAAAGCCTGACTAACCATTGACAGACTGTCATTCCCCTGACAGCTAGACTACGCCCTGGCTACAAACCCATCCGCCTAAAATTCTGCATGCCCGTTCAGTTCTTCAATTGTCGTACCTAGTGATCGAGTTTTGGAAACGTCATCTTCGTCCGCATGCGCCATACGTCTAGACGTGGAAATTCAGTGACTTCGTGCTTAGGCATCTTCAGGTTCAGCCCCTACAAAAAACATTACACGCAAATATCTCTAAGTTTCCTATCCTGCTGCGTTCACCGTGTACTGTACACGTATCTCTATGGCCCGTGGCTGTCCGCTGCACCAGAGTCGTGTGTACAGCTCTGCGCACGCAACCCTCGGAGCCTCAGCGTGTGTACGTGAGCCGCCACATCCGGGATTTGACAAAATATACATACGTACAACATGCAGTACTGTACTGTACAGTGTACATGACGACGCTTGGCTGTTTGCGTTTGTTTCGCGCGCGAAATCTGGAAACTAAGTTTGTTGATATGACATTGGGATGTGCGAGAATGTGGGTTGCTCTAGGGAATTCCACACCTGACGCTACGCCACCGGACAAAATGTCCGGCGAAATCACGAGTGGCCGGACGAATGCTTCGTTTGGTCGGTAAATGTCCAATGTCCGGCCGTTATTTCGCACACTGCAGTAGTACTCCATAATAATACACATGTGCATTTTTACAGGTTTACTTAGATGCCATTGTCAGAAGAGCGGTGTGAGACCTGGATATTTCGATGTTACAAATTATCCGTAACTGTTCACAACCTTCCTATATATTGAAAGCAGCGATCAGTCCTGGTGCAGCAGCAGAAGCTGAAAAATGTGAAAAAAGATGCCAGGCATGAAGTCAATGTTACCATAGCAGATGGTCTATTTTATCCACTAGTTTTTGAATCTCTGGGCTTCACATCATCTTTAACTATAAAGACTTTGAAAGGAATATGTTCAAAGACATCATCAATCAGTGGAATTACAATACCGTTTCCTCGAGCTACAAGAACATATTAGATTAGAAAAGTTGTTTAGAAAACTATAACGTATGCAATTAGAAGATTTAGATGTTCGCAATTGGAATTTGCTTACTTGACTTGGGAGAAATGTTGGAGAGGGAAGTTGGTTATTGGGGTATTGTAAATATATATATATATATATATATATATATATATATATATATATATATATATATTGTCAAATATTATACGGTGCACATCTCTTGCGATATCTAGATAACCAACTCTCTTCCGGCCCATGCATTTCAAAAATTATTAAATCAAACAGTCGTAAGCAAGCTGACAGTTGCTTAGAAAACTTCTGCATTGAAATCTCACCATACACGGTACAAAGCCAGTAGTACTGTGTACTAGATGCCTTTCAGCTGAGCGGCAACAATCGACACTTCGTTTATCAGAAATGAGCGGCAACGGCGATTTGTGAACACATTGCTGCACGGTAAACACGGCACGCCGCAAATGATGGAAAACTTTCTATCTTTGCGAAAACCGCTCGCTGCCGTTGAAGTTTGACCAATCGTAACCTAGCATGAAATCAGGTGGTCACGATCACGCTTATCTGAGACTCTTTGCTGTGAAGCATTGTACTGCAAGTTTGCAACAGGTTTAGCGTAAATATAATATTAGCTTTAATTATTAAAATGGTACTCTGCATGCTAGAAGTACCGCGGTTACAAGCAAATGACGTTTAGATTTGTGCAAATTCATTGGGCGTTGTCTGTCTGTTTGTTAAACTCTCTGTTTATTTGTCTGTTTGTCAGCCTGTTTGCCTGCCTGTCTGTATTTTAGTCTGTCTCGCTGTCTGCTTTCCTGCCTGTCTCAGCTATAGTCTGCCTGCCTGCATGGCAGCACCTGCCTGTGTGTAACATTATAACGTCTAAACTGCTAGTCCAATCGCCACGAAACCGTACAACAAGACCGCGTTCCATACTACAATTCAAACAAGAGTTTTGGTTTTACAAGAAATGCCTTAAAGAGGCCCCTTTTAAGGTTCAGGAAGCGACCCTAATAATTCGGCGACGGTGCGTACTCTATAATTTTGCATAAATAACCGGTGAGTTGACGTCTGACGTTCGAGCGAGCTGGTGAAAGCGTCTGGCAGCGTTTGTATGAACGCCATGGACATTATCTGCGTTGTTTAACATTCGGAAATACAGATTGTGACATTATGACATCCGGGAACCACAGATTGCGTAAAGTTGCAGACTAACTAGCGTATATTCTCTGTTTTCTTGTCGAGCGAAACAGGTCAGAAATCCCGCTAGTATGACACAACAGAGGTGACTATCGTCAATAGTCAAGTCTGTACATGCATGCCAGTCAAAACGTGCTCACCAAATTTAGTACACTGCATATTGTGTGTGTGTGCGTGTGTGTGTGTGTGTGTGTGTGTGTGTGTGTGTGTGTGTGTGTGTGTGTGTGTGCGTGCGCGTGTGTATGTGAGTGCGTGCGTGCGTGCGTGCGTGCGTGCGTGCGTGTGTGCGTGTGTGTGTGTGTGCGCGCGCGTGTGTGTGTCCTTTCGAATTCTCATGTGCAACACCAAATAGAAGAATCAAGCTATAGCTGCATGTGGTGTCTGGTCCACGTAGGTGGGATTACTAATTAGATGGCGATTAGACTGTGTCGACAAGAGTGTCACAGATCATGCAAGTGTCACACGGTTATCTCGTCATACCTGATGCTGTCTAGGCTATGTGGCAACCTTCAAAAGCTCTCCTTGGATTTTGTCTAACGATAACTTGCTTAGCTTTCGTTCTATTTCATGCGTTTGTGAAAACTCGTTCTCGTTCTCGTGCCTCTCTGGCCTTCAGCGATCTCACTGCAGATACAGTCGACGGCACTAGCAGCCGTCTGTCAACGGCTTTACCAGGTGCGTGAGAGACTCAAAATCGCCAGTCTCGCTAGTAGAAAATTGACGAAATTTGTACGGTCCGACAAGTCTGTTTGTTGATGATATTTTTGTGTCGTTGCTTCACTTGACATACGAAGAGTCTCTACAGTGTACAGTGTGGTATGTATGTACGCTACAACAGCACATGTATAGTGATTGCATGTGATCGTGTCGTGCTCGTGACATTGTCATCGCACACCTACTAGACGTGTACGACAGGCCAGCGTCTGTGCGTGAAGCTTTGCTGTCTAACCAATCAAAGACACGTGCGCCGAGTCAGGTGACTGTTGGACCGTATCCGCGGTTCGCGTTTAGCGCAAAGAACGTGATAAATAATATGTTATACATATCTTCCATTTCAATAGTTGTTTGTACTGTTGTGGCTTGGTTTATCTCTAATTTAAAATAATTACCTAATAATCTTGCAAACGCACCGTCTACATCTGTCTGCACTATAGAACAAAGAGATAAAGCTAAACATATTTGGGCAGCAATATATATATATATATATATATATATATATATATATATATATATATATATATCTTTGAAAATTTACACGGTGCGTGCGTGCGTGTGTGTAAGTGCGTGCGTGCGTGCGTGTGTGTATGTGCGCGCATGTGTGTTTGTTTGTTTGTTTGTTTGTGTGTGTATGTGTGCGCGCACTGCAGTAATTGCTGAATCGTAAAAGCCAAACCGTACAAAGGTTCGTTTTGTTTCAGTAGAATTATCGGCGTACACACACACACACACACACACACACACACACACACACACACACACACACACACACACACACACACACACACACACACACACACACACCACACCACACCACACACACACACACACACACACACACACACACACACACACACACACACACACACACACACACACACACACACACACACACACACACACACACACTCCAAGATCTCCGACATGTTAACACACAGACTTTGCTAAGTAACCGAAACTGCATCTCTATAAAGTCATCGAATACAAAAATATATTTGACGTTGTCCAAGACTTTGCTGGTATGATGTAAATAAAGGTGTAACGTTACAATACTATAGAATCACCTCAGGAACGATTCGCACGTGTAAAGGCCGCGATCAATGACAGATGCAGCAAGAGCTTCCGACAACCTCTCACAAAAAATCAACTTGACCTTCTCTACCGACGCCTCGTCGTCGATGACAATCACAAAGTCATGTACTGTCCCGTCTGGAAGTCGGGCTCGACCTCCTGGAGAGCAGTCATGCTCGTACTGAGCGGCAAGTTCAAAACTCTCGACGAGGCCGTCAAGGCTGTTTTCGGACTGAGGGGACTGAGGACGTTGAAATCGTACGGGAATAAATCAGAAATCGAGTTCAGACTAAAAAACTACACAAAATTTACGTCATACAGAGAGCCGCTCAATCGTTTTACGGCAGACTACTTGATGTTGCGAATGAAATCGAGACGTCACAACGAGCAGGCCCACAAAGTCGTAAAGTATGCGAACTCCGTGAGAGGACTTCTCGATCGTCGACATCAGTGGCAAAAAATGAGCATCCGGGACTTTGGCACGTTTGTGGCTCGTTTCGGGAACAGTACGACGGGACTGGCTCGGTTAGACAAGCAGTGGATACCACAAAATCTGGCGTGTCGTCCTTGTCACGGTCACTATGATTACTACATCGATATGGAGAGTCCGACGGTTAACGACGACATTCGTTACATTTTGACGACGATAGGCGCGCCTCGTTGGCTCGAGATGCCTCATGTCAATCCTACCCGCAGGGACAAAAATCCGTATTTGTCTCAACTTTCGGAGACGATGTTCAACAGCCTTCTGTCTGTTTACTACAACGACTATGAGATTTTTGGTTTTACGAGACCGCAATGGAGTAGACTGCAACATTAGAGGACTTGCATGCATGGATGTATTTAATTAATTAAACGATAAAAATGGACGTTCTAGTGAAGACTTGCGTCTTGTTTAGCTATTTGCTAGAATCCCGGCGTAGCGTCGGGGGAGGAAAGCTGAGGGAGGCTATAGCCCCCAAACATTTTGAAAGTGTCACTTTGCTTCAAGCAGAACTATAAACTTTTTTTAAGTTACTAGACAGTGACAGTCCGCTTAGTCTCAGAGTAGTATGTTGACGATCGACGACGACGTTAAATATATCTCTGTGACAATACACATCATCATTTCAGTATGATAAAACCAGTGTCGAGAAGTCGTGGACACTTAAAGTACGCATGAACATCACTTAGTTTGAGATGTCGCTATCCGGCAATGGCAGAGTCAAAGAAGACCGCATCAAAAAGGCATGCAGAAGCCTATCCATCAATTCTTTTCAAGTAAGTCTAGTTAATTGCGGTCGACAACCCGATTGACCGGAGAATGGAATCTCCTGCGGCTCCGCTATCTAATGATTTGCTTGCACTGCACGGTACTTTCTCTACAGGTTTATTCTATCTACTAAGTACAAACTATAGATAGACCTATATTGCTCGCTAGATTACAAAATGCTAAAATTGGTCAACGTCGTTTGCACTGAATTGGTCTTCTAGATTCTATTGTCATCGAGATGCCATTTAATTTTGACGATGGCAGCGAGCCATGAAAACCTATTGGCACGGACGGTACCAGTGTTTCCACTCCTTTATACGCACACTGACGGTACTCAGTCCCACAGTTTATTTGTAACATGAAATTGATAATAATTTACTTAGATGTCTACAAACTGCGAAAAAGTACAAAATAGGCGTGACTTTGCGCATGAGAAATGGCGTGGTTTGCGGTCTAATTTATCAGCCCCCAAACTTGAAGACCACGCTACACCGGTGGCTAGAGCTATTTGCATGTGCTTTGCTCGAGTATGAACGAACAGGTTCTAGAGTACGTTCCAGAATTAGAGTCAGTTGCGGCTTTGGGAAGTGGCTTAGGATACCTAAACCCTAAAATTTACCAGATGCCCTATTGTTGTAGCAATCACCTTTCGGTGTCTAATTACTGCTGTTAGAATACCTTGCCAGTAAACGCAGAACAAAGTCGACGGTGCTGTTGATAACGACAGAGAGTAATGATGGTGGCTGTATCTAGCGTGTCGATTACATTCTCAAACTGTTTCTAGTTACTATCTGACAACATACCAATCTAATTACAGTAGGTACGTAGGTGTGTGATTGACCTTCTATCTCACTGCTTATCTCTGGGTAATGCATCCTTCAAACGAGAGGCGTCTGTAGTTGAATAAAGCAGACATAGAGCTTTCCAATGGTACCGTATGACGTCAGTCCGTTCTAGAGTTCCGCGTCAGCAGCCCACTTTCGCCCAACTGACTTTACTTCTGGAACGGACTTTAGTTGCAAGTGTAATCCAAGTACATTTTAAATTTAATTAAAACTTCAATTAAAGATACGTAAAGTTAAAGATTTTTGTCAGTAATAGATTTATTGTGCACTGATCGCGCAAGGGCGTAGTACGTTTCATGCCTTTAATGATATAGCGTTGTTCAGAAACTCTCTTAAGTTGGCGTGTTTGATGCTGCAGAAAATGAACAAAGGACTTTGACTAGCTAGAGTTCATGCATGTCGATTGCACCATGCACAGACCAGTATTGCAAGCAAATAGAAAGTGGTCCGACCTAACGTGCGCTAACAAGCCTACGTTAAAGTGGCTTCGTCGGCTGTCCCCCGGGCCTGGGAGCTGTAAAATTGGTCTGGAAGTTTTGAGACTACCTGCATGGATCTAGTCAACAATTGCAAAATGTGGATTTTGCATGTCTACGTGATCACTAATTATTACGTAAGCTGTTTTTACTAGATGAAATAGACTTATCTGAAACGTGCAGCAGTACATGAAATAACTCTTTGATGAATTTAGAAAAAAGTGGTCCGACCACTGACCGGCTCCTACGGCCCTGAATTATTTTATTGCATGTAGTAACGCCGTTGGTAGCTACGTTGGTACAAACTGCAGTCTGTCGCGTTCCAGTTTTTGCAAAGAAGCAACATGCATAATTATATAACGTGTGGCTGCATTTGTGGCTACAAATAATTATTGTTTGAAAACCCTCTAACAGAGACCCATCCATGGTCACCCCTGTCGCGTGTATACAGGACGAATTCAGACGAGCACGCTATACGTATTTAAAAATTCATTCCATTCTAGCGTACAGTCCGTACATATAGTGCCATATTCTATACATGATTAGCAAAGCAGTTTATGGCCCTATCTATCAAAACCACGTGATTGAAAACTTGCTTTGTTACAATCCAACTGCCAATCCTATAATGAGCGCAATAGCTGCGAGCAAAATGAGACAAAAGACGATGCAAGCTATCTTCTTCTAAAAACAACAAACAGACGAATTGACTAAATTGCTTCTATTAGCTTCATAATTTATGATAATGATTGTTATTACGTGTCTGATTTTGCTCTGCAGTTGTACTGCTTTCTTGATCTGGCCTTTTCCTTCTCTAACGTACTCCGCAGCTGCAGTCACGTTATTCTCGATGTTGTTGATAAGTTCACCCTAAATGTTAATCTTTAGCATTAATTAACAAATCAAATAATAAACACAAAATAATTATTGCCTGTTCGTAAACCATAGTTGCCAGTTCTTGAAATAGTTCTAGCAGCTCCTAGTCAGACAGTCTAACGTTTCAGACTCGAGCAATATTAATTGATTGCTTATGGTACCTTCATGCTCTTCTCTAACGTGATGATGTCATTGTGTCTGGCTTCAATGTCTCCAATGGCTTGTTTGACTCTTTCATTATCTAAAATTATCTAAAATGTGAGACACAAATGTGTACACGTACATCAACTTAATCAAATAATCCTATAAACTGTTATATATACATCTTGTGTAAAGACTTGTAGGTCTCCTTCGTCCAACTTTTCTTCGACTTCACTCGCGGTCATTTCCTTTCCAGCTGAAATTGATTACCATAAATTATTCAATAGTAGAAATAAGGCGTATCAGCCGTACTTATGTTTAGCTGACGAACAATTCTATCTTTGCACTGATCTCTGTACTCAGTCTGCACTCTATTGTAGTCCTCCATCACACTCATAAATTTGCGTGACAAATGAGAATGCTAGACAAGAGACAAGAAATCCTACAGTATGTTCTCCACTCACTCGAACAAGGGTTTGTGATGATAGTCACATAGACTTCCCTTGGGCTTGCAGAGAGAATGCTCTGTTAGTGTTTATTAATACATTGTTGTAAAAGTTCTATTATGATTGAGTTCTAGATATCTACAAACAGCTAGCAAATACAATCTACACTTCATTAATTAATTGTGCACGTAATAAAAGCTCCAAGGCAAGAAGTTTTGCATCGGTAAAGACGAAAGCCGTATGGTCTCTTCAGTCGAGTACAGACTGTGTGTATAAGTGCATTACACGTAATCTGACATTCAATTAGGTAGGACTCATGCATAAAAGAAAAATTGAGACTAAACGAATCTAAAGATACAGCATGTTGTAACAGCTTCTACACTTAGCCATTTAACGTGGCTTGATCTACTAACTACCGATGCAACACATTTATTGTTTTATATTATTTAATTCCATATTTTATTAATTTAATAATTTAATAATTCTTTTATTTTATAAGTAATTGTTCTTTTATATTAAATTTAATATTAATTTATGATATCTTAGCCTACAGCTAAATTGCACAGAAGCAAAACAAAAACATTAATCATGGTTTACAAATAATACCAGAAGTAGAGATAATCTAGAGAGTAATAAAAGCAAGGTTGATAAAAGTGTCTCTCATTTTTTACTAATTAATGTAGACTATAATATATTTATAATCACAAGAAAGACACACACACGCACGCACACACGCACGCACACACGCACGCACGCAGATATATAAATGTGGTCTCTAGTCTCTACAGTAGATAAATACGTCGACCTAAACGCACGCAGTCCCTGCCTATCAACTTACAGACAAGCATTGCTAAGATATCACAAATGCATTGTCATGTGGTATCTGGAGTTACAGTATGTACTTAGGGGCCGGTCATTACTAATTGTCCGGGGGGGGAGTGAAAAAATTTGCCGAGATCCGCATGGTTTCATATGTGACCCCTGCAAAAACAGCCTGCTAAAAACTCCTGACCCCACTGTCTGTCCGTTAGCACAAATATGGGTAGCTGACACCCATATTTGTGCATGTACATGCAGTATATATAATATATAAAAAGTAGTCTGTTTCAGGGCTCAAGTGTGGCCTAGGAATGATTTCTAAAGTTAGTCATTTCCATTCAACTCGCTGATAAACAAGTAAAGCAGAAATTGCCACTTTCAGCAATGTAAGTGTGCAAAGACCTTAGAAATATACTGTCCTTGCGTACAATTCTATAGTTTACAGATAAACAACACTGAAAAATTATGACCCCCAACAAAAGGTGACCCAAATGCTTAGTGACCCTGTAAATCACTGAATTTCAAACTTACGACCCCCACAGCAAATTTGCCAGCCCCTCCGGCCACTTAATTAATAATAACCGGGTCCTTACTTGAGCTTTTCGAATTCGCAATTCTGTTGAGTGTCTGCTCGCTCCGCGTTGCTCTTCTTCCAGCTTCTTTTCCATATCTAATATTTTCCAACATTCGTTGTTTATACACACAACGAGTGTAAAGAAA